>NW_026970134.1:117500-392500 GCF_028390025.1 Pseudophryne corroboree | reverse complement strand
GCCGCCGGCAGACACATTCTGCTGAGACTTACTTGTCAGTGCGGGTTCCGGATGGCAGGCGGCGGGTGGGAGGGCAGACGGGGAGCAGGTGTCACAAGGAGTGTGTGGGTAACTAATTCACAATACTTCCGCTCAACGTGGCACTGCTGGTCCTTCATCTCCCATGTCTCTTCACCAGGTGGCGGGCGGCCCGGAAATTAAGTGATGTGTTGTGCAGCAGTCAGTGTGAAGTGACTGTGAGTAACACTGATGGTGCTGATGATGCTGCTGCAGAATCGGGAAGCAATTAATTCATAAATATAATGTACTCTATCAGTGTATTATACATACATAAACATGTACATACGTGTATTTGTGTATACATGTATATACATGAGTGTGTGTGCATATATATATATATATATATATATACAGCCAGTTCCCAGGAACAAAAGTCCTCCCCCGCTTCCGCTAAGTCCACAGCATGACGCTGGGGCTCCACTGGTGGAGCCAGGTGCGGTGGGGGCCCGTCTCAAGTGCTTCAGCAATCAGTGGGCTTGCTCACAGGTGGATCCCTGGATTCTACAAGTAGTGTCTCAGGGATTCAAGCTGGAATTCGAGACGTCTCCCCCTCGCCGTTTCCTAAAATCTGCCTTGCCAACATCTCCCTTGGACAGGGAGGCTGTGATAGAGGCAAATTCACAAGCTGTATTTGCAGGTATATGCCACACTTAAATGTATGGGTATGGTCTCCATAAAATGAGCGTAGCCTTGCAGGCAAAGACTACCTTACACCCCAGTTCTTGACCCTGCACCAACAGACCTCGGCCACCACAGGGAAAAAAGTACAGTAATTTCCACCATGTTAAGCCCCACACATTAATGCCCTTTGGAACATATTATGTCACTCACCACAATATCTGTGATACACTATGCCCTACAGTAAAGCTTCTAATTACTTTTACAAAAACTGCTCAATGCCAAGAGTTTCACGTGCTGGGTGTCATGCTCATTGCCAGGGGTTTCACTCTCTGGGTGTAATGCTCATTGCCAGGGGGAACGCAGTAGGAGGTGTTATATAGTAAGCACCACTATGGCATAGTATATAGCATTATATATATTGTGAGCACTGGTGATGTTGAGTGCAGTAGAGCTGCTGCTGGGTAATTACAATTTACTACAACCACCAATATATTCTGCTGCACTATATATATGCAAAGCTAATTCTGCTGGGTAATTACAATTGACTACAACCACCAATATATTCTGCTGCACTATATCTATATTTGCAAAGCTAATTCTGCTGGGTAATTACAATTGACTACAACCACCAATATATTCTGCTGCACTATATCTATATATGAAAAGCTAATTCTGCTGAGTAATTACAATTGACTACAACCACCAATATATTCTGCTGCACTATATCTATATATGCAAAGCTAATTCTGCTGGGTAATGCAAATTGAAACATTATTGCATAGTATGTGATTTTTAAGTACTTTTTTAAAGTTTTGAATGATATAGACCCAGTTTAATCTTTGTGGAATGCCTGGTTGCTGTTTTTAAGGTAATTTATTGCCTGGCATTTGAGGGGGTGGGGTGTGGTTACAGATTTCAATTATTGGTTTCACTTGTAATAGTCTTCTACTTAAGTCCAATGGTGTAGGCTGTGCATTTATTGATCTAAGCGTGCATTTTTATCAAAGCGTGATAAAATTGACACATAACAGCAGCGTTCAATCAGCGTTAATTTATCTTCAGCTGATATCGAATGTGAATTGACGTTTCTTCTCTTCTTGTCACCTACAGGTAATTACAATTGACTACAACCACCAATATATTCTGCTGCACTATATCTATATATGCAAAGCTAATTCTGCTGGGTTATGCAAATTGAAACATTATTGCATAGTATGTGATTTTGAAGTACTTTTTTAAAGTTTTGAATGATATAGACCCAGTTTAATCTTTGTGGAATGCCTGGTTGTTGTTTTTAAGGTAATTTATTGCCTGGCATTTGAGGGGGTGGGGTGTGGTTACAGATTTCAATTATTGGTTTCACTTGTAATAGTCTTCTACTTAAGTCCAATGGTGTAGGCTGTGCATTTATTGATCTAAGCGTGCATTTTTATCAAAGCGTGATAAAATTGACACATAACAGCAGTGTTCAATCAGCGTTCAATCGAAGTGAAAAAGAAGGAAAACAGAAGCACACCAATCTAACAAAACAAAGAAAACTGAAGAACTAATAACAAATGTGAGTCACTTACTCCTCAGATCACTCACCTCCTGATTGTTGCATCTGATTACATAGCACAGAACTACCTTACTTGGACATTTCATAAACCATCCATTTCACCTACAAATGCCTGTATCTGTATTATTGTAATTTTGTTTTTTAAGCACAGCTGCACCAATGCAATTTTACCTGCAAACACTTAAAACATCTAACATAATTACCATTGCTTCTTAAACCTCTCACAATCCTTTCATTTCTTACACTCCAAATACATTTCTGCACCCACTTTATCTACGCTTTTGACTCATTTCATACTAAATCTACACCCCTTGAGCCTACACTGCTTTTCTCACCTGCATTTCTGCAATTCTTCTGCTCGGATTGCCTTACAGTCTCCTCTCCTACTTCCACTACTTCAACCTATTTACCTACTTAACACTATGTCAAGGTTTTCTTATACTCCCCACATCACTCAGTGTCTACCTAATAATGTATCTTTATCCTTCCCCACTAGTCTCCTCCACCTCCTCCTCTCTCCCCTCCTCTGTCTCCCCTCCATCCCTCTGTTTCCTTCCCCCACCTTTCCTGTTACCCCACTTTCATTCACCTCTGCCCCATGGTCCTGCTACCCCACAACTCAGCCCTGCTCCCTCTCTCCCTTCCCTGTCACCTCCCCACACCCCCATCCACATCACACTGACCTCCCTCCCTGCCCACCTCCTGCAGTTTCCCCTCCTAGCTCAGGCACCCGTACCATCACTACTCTCTCATCATCCCTGCCCTCAAAGTTAATCCCACCTCATCGCTACAGCAACCCTGAAAATCTAATTCACATCTCTCCCACAAACTCATACCCCCTATCCTGTGCCCTCTGGAATGCCAGATCTGTTTGTAACAAACTGGTCCCCACTCATGACCTTTTCATTTCCAACTCCCTACACCTACTAGCCATTACTGAAACTTGGATTATGCCCTCTGACACTACTTCTGCTGCTGCTCTCTCTGCTGGGGGCCTTACATTCACACACACACCCCGACCTGGGGGTCGCCATGGGGGTGGTGTTGGGGTCCTTTTACCTTCTAGTTACTCCTACCAACTCATACCACCAGAACCATCCCTTATATTCTCTACATTTGAGGTCCACGCCATATGCCTCTTCCAACCAGTCCATCTTAGAGTAGCTGTCATTTACCGCCCCCCTGGCACTGCTTCCAAATTCATCGACAACTTTGCTTCCTGGCTTCCTCACTTCCTCTCTTCTGACATTCCCACCATTATCCTAGGCGATTTCAACATCCCTATTGACATCCCCACACAATCCCCTGCCTCTATACTCCTTAACCTCACCTCTTCACTTGGTCTCTCCCAGTGGACCTCCTCACCCTCCCATGTGAATGGGAGCTCACTGGATCTGGTCTTCACTCACCGCTGTGATATTTCTGATTTTTCCAACTCCCCATTTCCCCTCTCTGACCACCACCTGCTCTCCTTCAACCTATCTCTCTCGACTTCCCCATCTCTACCTCCTAAGGCTACCATCACTAAGCGTAACATTGAAGCTATTGACACCACATTCCTTTCCTCCCTGTTTGACTCACTTCTCTCTCCTATTCTCTCTCTCTCATGCCCTGAACAAGCCACTTCCACATACAATGCTTCCCTTACTTCTGCTCTTGACTCTGTTGCTCCACCAACCACTATTCACCCTTGCAAATTAACACCTCAACCCTGGCACACCAAATGCACCAGATATCTGCAAAAATGCTCATGTACTGCTGAGCGACACTGGAGGAAATCACGCTCTAAGGCAGACTTCCTCCATTTCAAACTTATGCTCTCATCCTTCAGTGCTGCCCTTTCTCTTGCTAAACAGTCATACTTCAAGAACCTCATCTCCTCCCAGTCTTCCAACCCCCGGCGCCTCTTTGCCACTCTCAACTCACTCCTCTGCCCACCTCCACCTCGTCTCCCTTCCTCACTCTCTGCTCTTGACTTTGCCACTTACTTCACATCCAAAATTGACTCCATACGTCAGGACATCACATCACACCAGACTATCAGTAACCAGCCTTCTCCCATCCCTTACCAACCCTCCCCATCCCTCGCACCAACTCTGTCATCTTTCTCCCATGCATCTGGAGAGGAAGTCATGGCCCTCATTCGTTCCTGTCCCCTCACCACCTCCCCACTTGACCCTATCCCCTCCCGCCTCCTTTGCCACCTCTCTTCTTCTGCTTGTTCCCATCTTTCCCACCTTCTCAATCTCTCCCTCTCATCAGGCACTGTCCCCTCTGCCTTCAAGCACGCTCTCATCTCTCCTATTCTTAAAAAACCTACCCTTGATCCAAACACTCTCTCCAACTACCGACCCATCTCTCTCCTCCCTTTTGCCTCCAAACTCCTTGAGCGTATTGTCTACAACCGCCTTACTTCCTTTCTTTCCTCACACTCACTGCTTGACCCATTCCTGTCTGGCTTCCGTCCTCTCCACTCCACTGAAACTGCCCTTACAAAAGTATGCAATGACCTCCATGCTGCTAAATCTAAGGGACACTACTCTCTACTTATTCTACTTGATCTCTCTGCTGCTTTTGACACTGTGGACCATCCTCTCCTACTGCAAATCCTTCACTCCATTGGTCTGCGTAACACTGCCCTCTCTTGGTTGTCGTCCTACCTTTCTGACCGTTCATTCTCTGTCTCCTCTCATGACTCCACCTCCCCCTCACTTCCACTAACTGTAGGGGTACCCCAAGGTTCTGTCCTTGGTCCTCTTCTCTTCTCTCTCTATACGTCCTCACTAGGTAAGCTCATTAGTTCTTTTGGTTTCCAATATCATCTCTATGCTGATGACACTCAAATCTATCTTTCCTCTCCAGACCTCTCCCCTACTCTCCTCACTCGTATCTCCAACTGTCTCTCTGCTATCTCTTCCTGGATGTCCCAGCGCTTTCTTAAACTTAACATGTCTAAGACCGAGCTGATCATCTTCCCTCCCTCCCGCATAATCTCACCTCCTACAATCTCATTATCTATTGATGGCACTACTATCTCCTCTACCCCCCAAGCGCGCTGTCTTGGAGTAATCCTTGACTCCTCCCTCTCCTTCAAACCACACATTCAGCACCTCTCACAAACCTGCCGTTTTCATCTAAAAAATATTTCCAGGATCAGACCCTTTCTGACCCAGGATGCTACTAAGACTCTTATCCACTCACTGGTCATCTCCAGACTGGACTGCTGTAATCTCTTCCTGACTGGCATTCCTGACAAATACCTCTCTCCACTCCAATCTATCCTCAATGCTGCTGCCCGGCTCATTTTCCTCACCAAACGCACTACGTCCACCTCTCCTCTCTTACTAGTCCTTCACTGGCTCCCCTTCCCTTTCAGAATCCATTTCAAGCTTCTCACACTTGCTTACAAAGCCCTCACCCACTCCTCTCCCATCTACATCTCTGATCTTATCTTGCTTTACACTCCCACCCGTCCTCTTCGCTCTGCTAATGCACACCGACTCTCCTGCCTACGGATTACTTCCTCCCACTCCTACCTCCAAGATTTTTCACGTGCTGCACCACTTCTCTGGAATTCCCTACCTCTCCCCCTCAGACTCTCCACCTCTCTACAAAACTTCAAACGGGCTCTCAAGACCCACTTCTTCACCAAACCCAGCCAAATCTCATCCTAAACCTCTGTTCCATGCTCTCTATGTACCCCATCTGTCTCACCCCTGTCTGTCTACCCCTCCCTTTTAGAATGTAAGCTCTCACGAGCAGGGCCCTCTTCCCTCATGTGCTTACTCTTTTCTTACTTTAATAATCTTCAGCTGCACCAAATCCAGCAGTCTTCTGCCACCTGATACTTATTCCAGTGTCATCTGCTGATGTAGCTATGTTTATTTACCCTGTACTTGTCCTATATTGTCGTCAACTGTAAGTTGCTGTTTTCCTGTTTGATTATTTGTTTATGTACTCTGTAATTGGGCACTGCGGAACCCTTGTGGCGCCATATAAATAAAGGATAATAATAATAATTAATAATATAATATATAGCAGTATGGTACAGTAGGCCACTGCTCTACCTACCTCTGTGTCGTCAAGTATACTATCCATCCATACCTGTGGTGCATTTTAGAAAAAAACATGTCTCGGCAGAGCAATCTATAAATCCATCATTTTTCAGACAGCAACAGTGGGTATTGTAATAGTCACCCAATCCATCACTTTTATAGGGTTACATGCACCCACATGCTACAGCCTGTCTCAATAATTTTACTGTCACGCTGTGTGTGTTTGTGTTTTTATTTGGGTATTTTTTGTTGTTGTAGAACTACAGGTACCAGCAAGCCCGTTATTTCCCCGCCTGCTGGTACTTGAGGTTCTCCAAGTACCAGCAAGCGGGGGAGGCTTGCTGGGCCTTATAGTTCCACAACGAAAAAACAATATTCTTTTTTTACACACATGGCTATCAGCCCGGCACCCACCACCCAGGGGTGCTGGGGACAGCCTCGGGCTTCACCCCTGGCCCTTGGGTGCCTCGAGGGGAGGAACCTCTTGATTTAAGGGGTCCCCACTCCTCCAGGGAACCCCGGCCAGGGGTGACTAGTTGGAGGGGTAATGCCAGGGCCGCAGGGACCTACATAAAAGTGTCCCCCGGCTGTGGCATTATCTCTCTGGCTAGTGGAGCCCGGTGCTGGTTTTAAAAATATGGGGGACCCCTACATCTATTGTCCCACGTATTTTTGGAACCTGGACCGGTCTAAGAGCCCGGTGCTGGTTGTCTAAATACGGGGAACCCCTGTCCAATTTTTCCCCCAGTATTTAAATAACCAGGACCGGCTCAAAGAGCCCGAGGCTGGTTATACTAAGGAGGGGGGACCTCACACATTTTTTTTAACCCATTCAGACCCTTCTCCTTTAAGTTAATGGAAGCCCTGGACAACAAAATTGCATTCATGTCCTCCTCCCTCACCCTTCCCAGTCCCAAACACTCATTTTTTTTTTCTTTAAAAATGTATAATATATAACGAGAACAATGAGCAGGCAGGCAGCGGGCATTGGCGGCATCGGACTGAGATAGAAATTAGTGGTGGAGGGCTGGGTCAGTTGATTGTGGGCGAGTTTGTAAGCCATTGGCGGTGGCAGCGGGTATCGGCTCAGAGGCAGTAGCGGGCATTGGCTAAGGGTCATCGGCAGGATTCGGCGGACATTATGGCTGTAGTGCCTCACTAGCCACTGACCTCACCGCACGCCACTGTGGGACAGATGTAACATGCAGAGAGAGGTAGATTTGGGAGGGGGAATGTCCTAGCATAACTGTTAATTGCAGTGTAATATTGTAATTTAGCTGTGCAGCATTTGTGGCTAAATGTCAAAGAAGCCAGTATTTACCCTGCATGCAAAACAATAAATGTATTTGAACATACCTCCCAACTATCCCAATTTTTGCAGGACAGTCACTTTTTTGGGGAATGTCCAGCTAACCCAAACAACCCCCCCCCCCTTCCCATGGGGAAGGGGGGGGGGGGTGGAAGGCTCCCTGTAGCTTGTTGCTCTGCAAATATGCACATTGTGGGTAATTCAGACCTGATCGCTAGGGTGTGTTTTTTGCATCCCTGTAATCAGGTAGTTGTCGCCTACAGCGGAAGGGAAAATTTGCTGTGCAGGTGTGTGATCACATGTGCACAAGAGCTGCACAGCTCAGCACTTACTCAGCCATTGAGGTGACGTCACAAATCCTCCCACAAAACGCCGGGTCCCTCCAGTGTTTTTCCGGACACTCCCTAGAAACATTTAGTTGCCACCCACACAAACACCCTCTTCTTGTCAATCTTCTTGTGATCTCCGGACCGTCGCACTTACGCATTGTGGCGCATACGCATGTGCAGTGCAAACCAGATTGCCCGCTGGGTGAAAATAAATTGAAGCGATCTGGTCTGAATAAGCCTCAATCTCTATTCACGGGAGACAGAGGGGCTGGGGCATGGCCAGCAGCTCACAGAGCACCTATAATGACAAAAATGGGAGACATGGCTCATGATCGCGATATACCTGCGAAGGTACGCCCTCTACTGATTGACAGGCAGAGGCATTCGCATTTTCTGCGGGGCACCCAGAGAAAATGTAGGCACACGCACAGGATGGACCCTGCGTATATGCCCCCATCCTCTTCATAGTTTTTGCGGTTGGAACGCGTATTACTATCCAAACTGAATTAGGCCCTATGTCTTATATACACGAGCAGTGTGAAAACATCAATCGATGGGGGTAATTCCAAGTTGATCGCAGCAGGAATTTTGTTAGCAGTTGGGCAAAACCATGTGTACTGCAGGGGAGGCAGATATAACATGTGCAGAAAGAGTTAGATTTGGGTGAGTTATTTTGTTTCTGTGCAGGGTAAATACTGACTGCTTTATTTTTACACTGCAAATTAGATTGCAGATTGAACACACCACACCCAAATCTAACTCTCTCTGCACATGTTAAATCTGCCTTCCCTGCAGTGCACATAGGTGGTCATTCCGAGTTGTTCGCTCTGTAATTTTCTTCGCATCGCAGCGATTTTCCGCTTAATGCGCATGCGCAATGTTCACACTGCGACTGCGCCAAGTAAATTTGCTATGCAGTTAGGAATATTACTCACGGTTTTTTCATCGTTCTGGTGATCGTAATGTGATTGACAGGAAGTGGGTGTTTCTGGGCGGAAACAGGCCGTTTTAGGGGCGTGTGGGAAAAAATGCTACCGTTTCTGGGAAAAACGCGGGAGTGGCTGGAGAAACGGAGGAGTGTCTGGGCGAACGCTGGGTGTGTTTGTGACGTCAAACCAGGAACGACAAGCACTGAACTGATCGCACTGGCAGAGTAAGTCTCGAGCTACTCAGAAACTGCACAGAGATGTCTTATCGCAATATTGCAAATCTTTCGTTCGCAATTTTAAGATGCTAAGATTCACTCCCAGTAGGCGGCAGCTTAGCGTGTGCAATGCTGCTAAAAGCAGCTTGCGAGCGAACAACTCGGAATGAGGGCCATGGGGGGTAATTCTGAGTTGATCGCAGCAGGATTTTTGTTAGCAGTTGGGCAAAACCATGTGCACTGCATTTACGAACAGATGATTTTTTATATAAATTTTAAAATGTTAGTAAATGTGTGTTTTTTTTTCAACCTGGAAGCCCAACATCGATTAAGATCGATCTTAAATAGACCCCTGGGTTTTAAGGATAACCATGGTTGAGTCCAATGGTTAATTCACATTGACCGAAGTTCTAATTAAGTCACCTGTGCTCAAGCATGATATCCTTAAAATCTGGATTGCAATGACAGCATTTTGGAACTATGCCTAAGGGTTTAATTTTTACATTTATCCACTGACAATAAATCTACCTACAATATCCCTGTAACTGTTATGATTACAGTACTTCACTAAATAATTTAATTTGCTGAACCTTCTGTAAAAAGAAATATTAAGCTGCTGTAATTCCCAGATGCAGCAAATTTGTTAGCTAGTGGGCAAAACCATGTGCACTGCAGGGTTGGGGGGGGGGGGGGGGGGCAGATATAACATTTGCAGAGAGATTTAGGTGGGTTATATTGTTTGTGTGCAGGGTAAATACTGGCTGTTTTGTTTTTACACTGCAATTTAGATTTCAGTTTGAACACACCGCACCAAAATCTAACTCTCTCTGCACATATTATACACCCCCCCCCCTGCAGTGTACATGGTTTTAGCTAATAAATTTGCTGCTGTGATCAGATCTGAGTTAAGCCCTATGTATTTGGCACTGGCAAAGGGTTAGAGGCCTTGCTGTAGAGCTCACACCTTTCTTATCATGCATTGTAATATTTCCTATGTCCTGATGTTGTGCTCTCTGCTCCATCCAAGTAAACAGCAATGTAGCATGGCTATCAAAGAGCGTGAAGATTGCAGATTTCCTGGGATTAATGCTAAGGAATGCTATTCCAGAGGCTGCTGCTTTAATTCAAGTGTCACTGGGGTTAAATGGTGTTTTTACCTTAAAAACACAGGTAGAGTATATAGTACAGTGGTAAAGTGGGAGCATGTAGTGCTATTGATTACAGATTTGATGGAGCTTAAACATGGATAAGGTCCATGGCTCTAAGAGTTTATCTTGTGTATCCTTTATTCTTAGTCATGGTCAGATAAGATTAGAAAATACCATTTAAGTGGAAATTTCCTGTTAGCTGTTTTTCAGTTTGCTCAACTGTCTGATTAACTGGTCCTAAAAAAGGACCAAAGGAGCTAAATTGCCCTGTGATCTAGCTAAATTGCCCCAGTTAAAAAAACTAAAAAAAACTAAGCTGCTGTAATTCCTGGATGTTTCCTTACTGCATCAACAGGAAGTGACAAGAAACAATGTAATGTGGAACCGTACAGCAGAAGGGATTGCGGATACCCCACAATAAGTGCAGCGGAATGTAAGAAGAGGAATTGTTGCTTTGACTGCAGCATTCCCGGGGTTAACTGGTGTTTCTTCAAGTCACAAGGTATGGAGCTGCTGTATAGTTACTCGCAAGTCAGTAGTTGTATGATGCTCACACCTGTTAAACTGGATACACACAGAATGCCCTACACAGGGGGTGAAATGAGCGCCCCCCCCCCCCCACCCCCCGTACGCTCAGCACACATCACGCTGTGCTGAGCGGGGGCAGAGATGTGTGCTGAGCAGTTCGCTCAGCACACATCTCTCCCCAAAATCAGGCCGTGAATGCGGACCTTTAAACTGGATCCACACTTAGATTATCTGTCCAATTTTTTTTTCTAGTTGAAACAAAATTATGCTAATATGTGGCAGCAAATGACAATTGACCATTTGCTCACAAACACTGGAAAACATCCAAAAATGGTCATTTAGATAAATTGGTTAAATCCATTTCATTTAGCTAATTTATCCAAACTACCTTTATTGTATCTCTGTGGGTGAATGATGTGTGGGTCAGTGTTGAGGGTGGTGGAGGAGATGGGTAATAGGCACAGCAGGGTGTGGACAGTCAAATAGTGTGCTTAGAGGTTCAGAGTCATTGTATGAGACTCTGGCAACAGTGACTTGATGAGTCTGGTGTCCATAGGGTGGGACGCATTAACCTTTTTATGCTATTGAAATAGTTCTCCTCCTGACCGACGCAGTTCCTTGCTCCGAGGTTGGTGTATTGTCCTGTTGCAGAGCCTCTCCACTGTGGTCACAGTGAGCTGTGTGGTGTTGCTGGCGCATGCCAATCTCCCCCCAACCTCCCTCTTGCATTTCAGACCTACGTACGCATGATGGGATCTTGTATGATATGCGCGTGTGCTGTAGAGATGAAAGTGGGGGTGAGGAGGCAGATCGTGAGATGGGGAAACTTTGTGGACTGTTAGCGAAGGGGAGCACTGGGCAATCTGAGTTGCAAAGAGGGCAGCAGAAGAGGTTATTGCATGTGCACTGGTGACAGGTCCATCCTTGGTGGCCAGCCTCAGTGGTAAAGGGGTACATGAGCTAGTGTCCCTTGGCCAGCCATGTACCATGGCCACCTCCCTACCTCCTATATATTCTCCCTGATCTGTCACTTTGTTACGGTCTGCTGCTGGCACTGGTGTATCGTCCTGCAGATGCCGTCTCCGCCCATTGCTGTGACTTCCCCCAGAGTTAGCCACACAGAGTGACAGATCTGGGAAAATATATAGGAGATCATTACTTTCACTTGCAGCCTACCTTATTTTTTGCAGCCTAGCATGCTCCTGACCCCTTCTCTCACTAATACTTATACAACATTCATGAACTCATCTTAAGGTTTCTTTATTATTCAGTCACACTGTCTTGGATCCAAACCATTTCCTGTGGCATTGCAGTCAAACAATTGAGCTATTTACCCTTGCATAGAAAGGTATAATCTAAGCTAGAGAATTCTATTTGGAGCTCACCTTGTACTTTGTGAAGAAATAATCAGCTTTGTGGCTGAGCAGATATATGGAGTGTGTGGCTGCACACTGCATTGATCTGCTGAGTTGCAATGCTAATAATTTTTTTTTTGCAAAGTACCAATAGCTTCATTGTGAAGGTGGAAAGAAGGGTGTTACGGCATGGAATGTACAAACTGCGAGACCCTGCTGGTAGCGCCTTTGTCTATTTAGTAGGAAGGGCACGTAACAGCCGGGGGGCAATGGAGGAAGCCCCTTTAGGGCTGGAGCCCGGCGGCAACTGACTCCGTTGTCTCTGGCAGTTCCGCCCCTGGACTAGAGGAATGGTCAAGAACATGGCAACATTTAATGCCAAAAAATGCAAAATCATACACGTCTCAAAAATGCAAAGGCTAACTATAATATTAAGGGCATTATAATGGCAAGAGGAAAGCTATCTAAGTATTACTATTTCAGGTGAGCAATGTAACAAAGCAATAGGAAAGGCAAGTCAGATGCTTGTTTGCATAGGTTAAAGAACCAGTAGCAGAAAAAAGTAATACAGGTTGAGTATCCCATATCCAAATATTCCGAAATACGGAATATTCCGAAATACGGACTTTTTTGAGTGAGACTGAGATAGTGAAACCTTTGTGTTTTGATGGCTCAGTGTACACAAACTTTGTTTAATACTCAAAGTTATTAAAAATATTGTATTAAATGAACTTCAGACTGTGTGTATAAGGTGTATATGAAACATAAATGAATTCTGTGAATGTACACACACTTTGTTTAATGCACAAAGTTATAAAAAATATTGGCTAAAATGACCTTCAGGCTGTGTGTATAAGGTGTATATGAAACATAAATGCCTTCTGTGCTTAGATTTAGGTCCCATCACCATAATATCTCGTTATGGTATGCAATTATTCCAAAATACAGAAAAATCCGATATCCAAAATTCCTCTGGTCCCAAGCATTTTGGATAAGGGATACTCAACCTGTAATGCCACTGTATAGGTCCTTGGTACAGCCACATTTAGAATCCTGTGTTCAGTTCCAGAAGCCATATCTCCAGAAGGCTGTAAATACATTAGGGCAACTAAAATTGTGCATGGCCTACATCACAAAACTTACCTGGAAATACTAAAAAATGTTGATGTGTATAGTTTGGAGAAGGGAAGAGGGAACATACAGTAATAGAAACATTTAAATATATAGGGAGGAATGTAATAGGGTGTGAGAATCAGAAAGTGAGAGATTTTGTGTTTTTTCCTGTTGTTTTTTTTTTTGTTTGTTTGATTGTTTGTTTTTAAAGTGGCAATCCTTTACATGGCAAAACCAGGTTGATATTTGCCATGTAAAGGATTGCCACCGTGGGCATGTGTAGAAGGGGCACTGCTACTGTTGGCATTATGTGTGTAAGCTGCACTGATATGGTGGTTATGTGTATAAAGGGCACTGCGACTGTGGGTATTATTATTATTATTATTACATGCGGTGTAATGACAATAAGATAGTGCTACTGTGTGGCGTATTTTGATTTGGGGTGCTATTGTGTGGCCATGCCCCTTCCTTGTGATACCACACCTTCTTTTTTTAAGGAGCGCACTGTCCCTTTATTAAGTATTGGAGAGAGGGCCCAAATTAATAGTTTGCAGGGAGGCGCCAAACACCCTAGCACTGGCCCTTTGGTAGGGGACAGGATTTGCTTCTGCTTGTGCACATATGTTATGATTGCCAGCCAACAGCACTGGTTTTGCCTATAACACTAACTATAAATATTTTGAATTGGTCCTGGACCACCAATCCAAGGCACCCCTGCAAGTGTCCTGAGGCACCCCAGGGTGCAGTTTGAGAACCACTGGTCTAGTGAGTACCCAGGATAATTATTGTAGCTGGTCTGCGGGTAACAGCTCTCAGATCCACTTCTAGAAAAAATGCAGCAATGTAATTTGAGTGACAAACTGCAGAGATGAACCCTTTCTGTGACTGCTGCACAGGGATCACACAAACTCTATTCATAGGGCTGACTTCACTTAGGGGAGATGTTCTCACCCCGCAAAGAAGTGCGAGTATATACCGCACTTACGGTACCATTGGATTTACAGATATTTTCTTGCAATACACTATGGGGGTCATTCTGAGTTGATTGCTCGCTAGCAGTTTTTAGCAGCCATGCAAACGCATTGTCGCTGCCCACTGGAGAGTGTATATTCACTTTGGAGAAGTGCGAATACTTGAGTAGCAGAGCGCCTGCAAAATCGTTTCAAAATAAGACCAGCACTGTAGTTACACTTCGTGTGCGTTGATTCTAACAACTGAGGGACGGCTTTTGATGTCACACACCCATCCAGCGAATGCCCAGCCACGTCTGCATTTCTTCTGCCACGCCTGCATTTTTCCAAGCACTCCCTGAAAACGGTCAGTTGACACCCAGAAACGCCCTCTTTCTGTCAATCTCCTTGTGGCCTGTTCTGTGATTGGAATAATCGCTAGAACTAGTGCAAAACCACAATGGACTTTGTACCCGTACGATGCGCATGCACATTACGGAGCATGCGCATGCACAGATTAGCCATTTTTTTTCAACTGATTGCTACGCAGCGAACAACGGCAGCAAGCGATCAACTCGGAATGACCCCCTATATACATAGAAACATGGATTTTTACTGCAGAAATTATGGTTAGTTTAGGGGTATCGGTTAGGGTCAACAGAGGTGTAGCTAGGGGTCCAAGCGCCCCTGGCAAAGTAAGGGACTGGCGCCCCCCCTTTCGATAAAGCATTGCAGTCCATTGGCGGTTACCATGTTGGAGCCACAGCAACTGACCCCCTCCCCCACACGCTGCCCTACATCATCGGCTGGGATTCACTGTTGGTGTGAAGCCACTGGGAACATTCTGGTAGCATTAGCAGCAGTCTGTGTCATAGATAGGGAAGGCAGAAGGTTAACTAGCTAATAGCAGTCTGTTGGCAGCAGAGGCTGGGCGGGGGGCTGAGAATGAGCCAACGCTGATCAGTGTCCAGTTTGCTCAGACAAAAATATTTTGTGATCAGGGCTGGTTCTAGACCAAAGGAGCCAATGGCAAAAATTTCCTTTGGCACCCCCCCCCCCCACACACACACACACCAAAAAAGAACATATCCCAGTTTAACATAACGCGCTATGTGGTGCAAGGTGTGGAGCTGGTCACTTGTATCAGACCTCTGACATTTGCCTTTTCACCCATATTGCATACTTTTTCTTGCAGGTTGTGTCTTAATTCAAGAAGTGTTCTAAGTACTTCAGCTTAGTATCTTTACTGACCCCTCTTTACCCCACACTACATAACTGACCCCTCTATACCCTACACTACATCACTGACCTTTCTATAACCATCACTGCATTACTAACCCCTCTATTAGAGATGTGCACTTGAAATTTTTCGGGTTTTGTGTTTTGGTTTTGGGTTCGGTTCCGCGGCCGTGTTTTGGGTTCGACCGCGTTTTGGCAAAACCTCACCGAATTTTTTTTGTCGGATTCGGGTGTGTTTTGGATTCGGGTGTTTTTTTCAAAAAACACTAAAAAACAGCTTAAATCATAGAATTTGGGGGTCATTTTGATCCCAAAGTATTATTAACCTCAAAAACCATAATTTCCACTCATTTTCAGTCTATTCTGAACGCCTCACACCTCACAATATTATTTTTAGTCCTAAAATTTGCACCGAGGTCGCTGGATGACTAAGCTAAGCGACCCTAGTGGCCGACACAAACACCTGGCCCATCTAGGAGTGGCACTGCAGTGTCACGCAGGATGGCCCTTCCAAAAAACACTCCCCAAACAGCACATGACGCAAAGAAAAAAAGAGGCGCAATGAGGTAGCTGTGTGAGTAAGCTAAGCGACCCTGGCGGCCGACACAAACACCTGGCCCATCTAGGAGTGGCACTGCAGTGTCACGCAGGATGGCCCTTCCAAAAAACACTCCCCAAACAGCACATGACGCAAAGAAAAAAAGAGGCGCAATGAGGTAGCTGTGTGAGTAAGATAAGCGACCCTAGTGGCCGACACAAACACCTGGCCCATCTAGGAGTGGCACTGCAGTGTCACGCAGGATGGCCCTTCCAAAAAACACTCCCCAAACAGCACATGACACAAAGAAAAAAAGAGGCGCAATGAGGTAGCTGTGTGAGTAAGATAAGCGACCCTAGTGGCCGACACAAACACCTGGCCCATCTAGGAGTGGCACTGCAGTGTCACGCAGGATGGCCCTTCAAAAAAATACTCCCCAAACAGCACATGACGCAAAGAAAAATGAAAGAAAAAAAGAGGTGGAAGATGGAATTGTCCTTGGGCCCTCCCACCCACCCTTATGTTGTATAAACAGGACATGCACACTTTAACCAACCCATCATTTCAGTGACAGGGTCTGCCACACGACTGTGACTGAAATGACGGGTTGGTTTGGACCCCCACCAAAAAAGAAGCAATTAATCTCTCCTTGCACAAACTGGCTCTACAGAGGCAAGATGTCCACCTCATCATCATCCTCCGATATATCACCGTGTACATCCCCCTCCTCACAGATTATCAATTCATCCCCACTGGAATCCACCATCTCAGCTCCCTGTGTACTTTGTGGAGGCAATTGCTGCTGGTCAATGTCTCCACGGAGGAATTGATTATAATTCATTTTAATGAACATCATCTTCTCCACATTTTCTGGAAGTAACCTCGTACGCCGATTGCTGACAAGGTGAGCGGCGGCACTAAACACTCTTTCGGAGTACACACTTGTGGGAGGGCAACTTAGGTAGAATAAAGCCAGTTTGTGCAAGGGCCTCCAAATTGCCTCTTTTTCCTGCCAGTATAAGTACGGACTGTGTGACGTGCCTACTTGGATGCGGTCACTCATATAATCCTCCACCATTCTTTCAATGGGGAGAGAATCATATGCAGTGCCAGTAGACGACATGTCCGACTCCGTAATCGTTGTCAGGTCCTTCAGTCCGGACCAGATGTCAGCATCAGCAGTCGCTCCAGACTGCCCTGCATCACCGCCAGCGGGTGGGCTCGGAATTCTGAGCCTTTTCCTCGCACCCCCAGTTGCGGGAGAATGTGAAGGAGGAGATGTTGACAGGTCGCGTTCCGCTTGACTTGACAATTTTCTCACCAGCAGGTTTTTGAACCCCAGCAGACTTGTGTGTGCCGGAAAGAGAGATCCAAGGTAGGTTTTAAATCTAGGATCGAGCACGGTGGCCAAAATGTAGTGCTCTGATTTCAACGGATTGACCACCCGTGAATCCTTGTTAAGCGAATTAAGGGCTCCATCCACACGTCCCACATGCCTAGCGGAATCGCTCTGTGTTAGCTCCTCCTTCAATGTCTCCAGCTTCTTCTGCAAAAGCCTGATGAGGGGAATGACCTGACTCAGGCTGGCAGTGTCTGAACTGACTTCACGTGTGGCAAGTTCAAAGGGCAGCAGAACCTTGCACAACGTTGAAATCATTCTCCACTGCGCTTGAGACAGGTGCATTCCACCTCCTATATCGTGCTCAATTGTATAGGCTTGAATGGCCTTTTGCTGCTCCTCCAACCTCTGAAGCTTCAGATGATGGCAGGGCAGGTTCAGGCGTTTTTGGTGTTGCTCCAGCCTTCTGTACGTGGTGCCTGTACGCCGAAAGTGTCCCGCAATTCTTCTGGCCACCGACAGCATCTCTTGCACGCCCCTCTCGTTTTTTAAATAATTCTGCACCACCAAATTCAAGGTATGTGCAAAACATGGGACGTGCTGGAATTTGCCCATATTTAATGCACACACAATATTGCTGGCGTTGTCCGATGCCACAAATCCACAGGAGAGTCCAATTGGGGTAAGCCCTTCCGCGATAATCTTCCTCAATTGCCGTAAGAGGTTTTCAGCTGTGTGCGTATTCTGGAAACCGGTGATACAAAGCGTAGCCTGCCTAGGAAAGAGTTGGCGTTTGCGAGATGCTGCTACTGGTGCCGCCGCTGCTGTTCTTGCGGCGGGAGTCCATACATCTACCCAGTGGGCTGTCACAGTCATATAGTCCTGACCCTGCCCTGCTCCACTTGTCCACATGTCCGTGGTTAAGTGGACATTGGGTACAACTGCATTTTTTAGGACACTGGTGAGTCTTTTTCTGATGTCCGTGTACATTCTCGGTATCGCCTGCCTAGAGAAGTGGAACCTAGATGGTATTTGGTAACGGGGGCACACTACCTCAAGAAATTGTCTAGTTCCCTGTGAACTAACGGCGGATACCGGACGCACGTCTAACACCAACATAGTTGTCAAGGCCTCAGTTATCCGCTTTGCAACAGGATGACTGCTGTGATATTTCATCTTCCTCGCAAAGGACTGTTGGACAGTCAATTGCTTGGTGGAAGTAGTAAAAGTGGGCTTACGACTTCCCCTCTGGGATGACCATCGACTCCCAGCAGCAACAACAGCAGCGCCAGCAGCAGTAGGCGTTACACGCAAGGATGCATCGGAGGAATCCCAGGCAGGAGAGGACTCGTCAGAATTGCCAGTGACATGGCCTGCAGGACTATTGGCATTCCTGGGGAAGGAGGAAATTGACACTGAGGGAGTTGGTGGGGTGGTTTGCGTGAGCTTGGTTACAAGAGGAAGGGATTTACTGGTCAGTGGACTGCTTCCGCTGTCGCCCAAAGTTTTTGAACTTGTCACTGACTTATTATGAATGCGCTGCAGGTGACGTATAAGGGAGGATGTTCCGAGGTGGTTAACGTCCTTACCCCTACTTATTACAGCTTGACAAAGGCAACACACGGCTTGACACCTGTTGTCCGCATTTCTGTTGAAATACTTCCACACCGAAGAGCTGATTTTTTTGGTATTTTCACCAGGCATGTCAATGGCCATATTCCTCCCACGGACAACAGGTGTCTCCCCGGGTGCCTGACTTAAACAAACCACCTCACCATCAGAATCCTCCTGGTCAATTTCCTCCCCAGCGCCAGCAACACCCATATCCTCCTCATCCTGGTGTACTTCAACACTGACATCTTCAATCTGACTATCAGGAACTGGACTGCGGGTGCTCCTTCCAGCACTTGCAGGGGGCGTGCAAATGGTGGAAGGCGCATGCTCTTCACGTCCAGTGTTGGGAAGGTCAGGCATCGCAACCGACACAATTGGACTCTCCTTGTGGATTTGGGATTTCGAAGAACGCACAGTTCTTTGCTGTGCTTTTGCCAGCTTGAGTCTTTTCATTTTTCTAGCGAGAGGCTGAGTGCTTCCATCCTCATGTGAAGCTGAACCACTAGCCATGAACATAGGCCAGGGCCTCAGCCATTCCTTGCCACTCCGTGTGGTAAATGGCATATTGGCAAGTTTACGCTTCTCCTCCGACAATTTTATTTTAGATTTTTGAGTCCTTTTTTTACTGATATTTGGTGTTTTGGATTTTACATGCTCTGTACTATGACATTGGGCATCGGCCTTGGCAGACAACGTTGCTGGCATTTCATCGTCTCGGCCATGACTAGTGGCAGCAGCTTCAGCACGAGGTGGAAGTCGATCTTGATATTTCCCTATTTTTGGAACCTCAACATTTTTGTTCTCCATATTTTAATAGGCACAACTAAAAGGCACCTCAGGTAAACAATGGAGATGGATGGATACTAGTATACTTATGGATGACGAGCGACTGCCGACACAGAGGTAGCTACAGCTGTGGACTACCGTACTGTGTCTGCTGCTAATATAGACTGGATGATAATGAGATAAAATTAAAATATATATATATATCACACTAGTACTGCAGCCGGACAGGTATATATTATGTAATGACGGACCTGCTGGACACTGTCTTTCAGCACTGCAGACTCCTAAAGTAAGCTACTAGTATCAAGAAGATAGAAAAAAAAAAACCACGGGTAGGTGGTATACAATTATGGATGGACGAGCGACTGCTGTCACAGAGGTAACTACAGCCGTGGACTAACGTACTGTGTCTGCTGCTAATATAGACTGGATGATAATGAGATAAAATTAAAATATATATATATATCACACTATTACTCCAGCCGGACAGGTATATATTATGTAATGACGGACCTGCTGGACACTGTCTGCAGAATGCGTTTATAAAAACACCACACGACGAGTGTTTAACTTTTTCAGGCAGACAATCACAATATACTGGTGGTCAGCAGACAATCACAATACTGGTGGTCAGTGGTCACTGGTCAGTCACACTGGCAGTGGCACTCTGGCAGCAAAAGTGTGCACTGTACTTAAAATATGTACTCCTGCTATAACTGCTCCCCAGTCTCCCCCACAATTAAGCTGTGTGAGCAGTGAGCACTCAGCACAGTCAGATAATGATATACAGTATTACATATAATGCAGCACACTGGGCTGAGCACAGATATGGTATGTGACTGTGTCACACTGTGTATCGTTTTTTTTCAGGCAGAGAACGGATTAATTAAACTGGTGGTCACAGGTCACACTATCAGCAGCAAGTAGTACTCCTCCTAATAATATGCTCCCCAAAATTTGTGTCTCTCTCTAGTACTCTAGTCTAAACGGAGAGGACGCCAGCCACGTCCTCTCCCTATCAATCTCAATGCACGTGTGAAAATGGCGGCGACGCGCGGCTCCTTATATAGAATCCGAGTCTCGCGATAGAATACGAGCCTCGCGAGAATCCGACAGCGGGATGATGACGTTCGGGCGCGCTCGGGTTAACCGAGCAAGGCGGGAAGATCCGAGTCGCTCGGCCCCGTGAAAAAAAACCTGAAGTTCGGGCGGGTTCGGATTCCGAGGAACCGAACCCGCTCATCTCTACCCTCTATACAGTACACTGACCTCTATATACCTGCTAGTACATCCCTGATGCCTATATTCCCTAAGCTAATTCCCTGACGCCTCTATTCCCTACGCTACATCCCTGACGCCTCTATTCCCTATGCTACATCCCTGACGCCTCTATACCCTACGCTACATCCCTGATGCCTCTATTCCCTACGCTACATTCCTGATGCCTCTATAACCTACGCTACATCCCTGACGCCTCTATACCCTACGCTACATCCCTGACGCCTCTATACAGTACAATGCATTACTGATCCCTCTAGACCATACATCCTCATTACATCAGAGAGATAGTGAAACACTGGAAAAAATAAGGATAAAGTGGACTACAGAAACTGATGCTCTAAACAAAGGAGAGAGAGAGAGAGAGAAAAGCACAAGGGAAAGTGGGCAATCGGAACACCATAGAGAGAGGAGAGATAGAAATGCCTGAAAAAGTAAAGGGGGTTGGGTATGGCATCCGGCGCTCGGGATTCCAGCAGTCACATGATACCTAATCCTAATCCTAACCCTCTGGGGGGGGTGGCGGATAGGGCTAACCCTCAGGGGGTGGCAGCTAGGACTAACCCCCCCCCCCCTCCTAGTGCCTTCCCTAACACCCCCTCCCCCAGTCCTAACCCTCCCTCCAATACTCGCCTTCGGGATGTTGGCTGTCTGTGTGCCGGCACCAGTCTCCCAAGTGGTGTCAGGATTCCAACATCGGTCAAATGACCGCCGGTATACCGTCTGCCGGGATGGTAAATGCATCCTGAGGACAGGTAGTGAGTGTGGAGGGATAGGTGGTTCAGTAAAATGTCACAGCTCAAACTGCGATCATTCACTGATAAATTGATTTATAGCTCTCCCTTTTTAACCATTGCAGTCATAAAAGCAATGTTTTTTAAACTTTTAAATAAAGATTGTTAGCATCCCCAGCACACTGTATATGCTGGGATATGTAGTTCTCAATATGAAAACATTTAATTACTGTATGAACTCTAATTCCCCAACTGAAACCTCTCACAAACACACACTCCTAAATCTAGTACACACACACACACACACACACACACACACACACACACACACACACACACACACACACACATTTCCCCAGTACTGACAACTCTCATCACTTCCACACACTGACAAATCCCTCCTGCTCCTCTCCCCTTTGACACTGACAGCTCCCTCACAGTCACACACATCCTCCACCCCCCCACACACACACTGATAGCACACATGCACAAATCCCCCCCTCCTCGACACTAACTGTCACGGACTGCTTGGGCAGCAGGGGGCAGGCTCTGACTTGAAGTGCTGAAATTCAACAGCTCTCTCGAACTTGCAAGGCATGGCTGTGCAGCTGTCTCCAGCCATCTCCTTGCCCACTGTGTAATTTGTGGCGTTCTCTGATGTTCCCCGCTCTGCCTCTACAACCGGCACATAATGTACAGCAGTGGTGACTCCTGAGTATGGGCCTGGAGAACTCCGCCTACCGGGGGGTAGGGGTTAATAATTTCAAAGGGGCAGAGCTAGGAGTGAAGCAGTGGACAGCAGTTGAGGGGCGTTTCAAACTGTAACAGGGTTGGGACAATTTCAGTATCCTTCCCTCACCGTCTAATTGGTCAGTCCCACGCTGATTGCCATAGCGCCCTTTCGAGACTGCAGAACTCTATCCCTTAGCCACGGTTGGCACAGCTGGATGGTGCCCCTGGCAAGTGCCATCCTGGCCAAGGGGTAGATACGCCCCTGAGGGTCAGGGCCAGCAACAGAAATCTCGGGGCCCAGTACACTGATATCTCTGGGGCCCCCTCAACCCCCCCTTAACTTGGCAGAGGGATCTTTAAAAAAAAATGGAGCCTTTGACTCGGACCGTCAGTGAGGCCGGCAGGTGGTTTTCATACTGGGCTATCCAGCTCTTCGGTGGCGGTGGCAGGGACATTCAGAAAAGGGCCAGCACAGCAACATGCATAATAATGGCAATACAGTATGGACCACAGGGACTAGACAAAGTGATGGGGTAAAAGGAGGGGGGAGGGTTTAGTTGGCCTGTTAATTGTTTTCCTGCTTAAATTGAGCAGTTGGTGGATACACTTTAAAAAGCAATATTGGCACTATGGCCCCATTATTTCTGTTCTTAATACTTGGAGCCCTGAACAAGTGTCCCCTTTGTCCCCCCTGTCACCGGGCCTGTTCAGGCGTTACCTATGGAGAAGCTGCGACATGACATCCTAGGACACGATACTGCACCATGCATCACCATTATATTTCAGTGTGCCTTGTCAATATTTAAATCTTGTTCTGTGTGACGTGAGTTGTAAATGGTTGAAAATCTCTATGCTACAGTATCGTCACCATGTAGTTATAACACCGCAAAACCACCAAAAGACGTGTTTTGGTAGAGGGACTGCTGGAGGGGCCCATTGGGGCCCCCAGTTTGCTACCCCACCCCAGTATACCTGTGCTGTAGCCAGTGGAAGGGGCACTATCTTCCCGGTGATCTCTTCGGGAAGATGGTGCCGCACATAGAAAGCAAAGACTCTGGCTGCACTCTCCTGCCCTCGCTCTAAGCAAGGTGATCGGGCCACAAAAGGACCCCTGTCGGACCCTGGCCTGTGGGCCACAAAAGGATGCATTGGGGGCGGCATGCGGCCCATGGGTTTGACACCCCTGCCCTAGAGTATCACAATTTGTTTCACGGCACCCCTAGGCCAAAGTTTTTTTTATTGAGAAATTCAGAAAAAAATATAAAATTAAGTAAATTGTGTTTATAGCATGTCATCCTCAGGTTCAGTTATGTTGTGAGGGAATGGTTTTGCCAATTTAATAAAGTATAAATAATTTTAATTGGTCCTGGACCACCAAACTATGCTACCAGTGCAAGAACCCCAGTTTGGAAACTACTGCCATAAAATAAACCTTTTTTGTTTTTTTTAAACTACATGTAATACACCTTAGATCTCAGTTCCTAAAAGGTTTTAAACCTTTGCATACAGTAAACTACACATATTTAAAAATCCTACACCGGGCACAAGTGCTCACGGGCCAATTTCATGGCAGTCTCGGATAGGAGGGCATTGTGGATTCACCAAGGGAATGCTGATGCTGACTCCAAGAAGAAAGGGAGTCTCTTCCCTATGAAGGTGAAGCCTTGTTTGGCGACGGCCTAGTTAATTTGATCTCGGCAGCTCCCGCAGGTAAGTCATCCTTCTTGCCCTATGTTCCCTCTCAACGGATGAAGACGCATCATTATCTGACGCAGTCATTTCGGCCCAATAGATATGCAAGAAGTTAAGATTCCCCTTTCTTTGCAGGTAGAGGAAGGAAAAGAGGGAAGAGGTCTGTAGCCTCTTCAAGATCGCAGGAGCAGAGATCGTCCTCTGCTTTTGCCAAATCCACTGCATGACGCTGGGGCTCTCTTGCAGGAGCCCGCACCAGTGGGGGGCACGTCTAAAACTCTTCAGTCAGTTCTGGATTCATTCGGACCTGGACTCGTGGGCTTTACAAATAGTGTCCCAAGGGTACAAACTGCGGTTTCAAGACGTTCCCCCTCACCGATTGTTCAAATCAGCCTTAGTCAGCAGGGAGAAGGTTTTTATTCAAGCCTCTTCGTGGTCCCGAAGCCGGACGGCTCAGTCAGACTAATCTTAAATCTGAAATCCCTTAATTTCTACCTAAAGAAATTCAATTTCAAGATGGAATCTCTCAGGGTAGTGATCTCCAGTCCGGGGGATAAAGGAGATTTCATGGTTTTGGTAGACATAAAGGATGCCTACTTATATGTTCCCATTTAGCCACTGCATCAAGCTACCTGAGGTTTGCAATTCAGGATTGTCATTACCAATTTCAGACGTTGCCATTTGGTCTGTCCACGGCTCCGAGGATTTTCACCAGGGTGATGGCGGAAATGATGGTTCTCCTTCGCAAGCAAGGAGTCACAATTATCCCGTACTTGGATGATCTCCTGATAAAGGCGAGATCCAGGGACCAGTTGGTGCAAAACATCTACTCTCCCTGACAGTTCTTCAACAACATGGTTGGCTCCTAAACTTGCCAAAATCGCAGTTGGTCCCAATGACGCGGATGTTGTTTTTGGGAGTGATACTGGACACAGAAGAGGTTTTCTTCTAGTTGAAAGGCTCTGGAGATCCAGAGTCTGGTCAAACAAATTGAAACCAGCAAGAGTGTTAATCCATCAATGCATTCAGTTGCTGGGGAAGATGGTTGCGGCCTACGAGGCCATTCAGTTTGGCAGGTTCCATGCCAGAGTGTTCCAGTGGGACCTGTTGGACAAGTGGTCCGGATCCCACCTACACATGCACCGGAGGATAATCCTGTCTTCCAAGACCAGAATCTCACTCCATTGGTGGCTGCACAGTTCTCACCACCTAGAGGGGCGATGGTTCGGGATCCAGGACGGGATCCTAGGGACCACGGATGCAACCCTCTGAGGCTGGAGAGCAGTCACACAGGGGGAAAACATCCAAGGAAGATGGTCAAGTCTTCCTTGGATGTTTTCATCTCCACATAAATGTTCTGGAGTTAAGGGCCATTTAATAACTGCAGACACAGTACGCACTGGAACGGGTGCCCAGCATCCTCTACGGACTAAGAGAAAAGGATTTACCGGTAGGTATTAAAATCCTATTTTCTCTAACGTCCTAGAGGATGCTGGGGACTCCGTAAGGACCATGGGCATAGACGGGCTCCGCAGGAGACATGGGCACTTTAAGAAAGACTTTAGTTCTGGGTGTGCACTGGCTCCTCCCTCTATGCCCCTCCTCCAGACCTCAGTTTGATACTGTACCCAGTGGAGACTGGGTGCTTTTCAGGAGCTCTCCTGAGCTTTCTGACAGAAAGTATTTTGTTAGGTTTTTAATTTTCAGGGAGCACTGCTGGCAACAGACTCCCTCATCGAGGGACTGAGGGGAGAGAAGCAGCCCTACTCTCTGAGTTGCAAGGTCCTGCTTCTTAGGCTACTGGACACCATTAGCTCCAGTGGGATTGGTACGCAGGATCTCACCCTCGCCGTCCGTCCCAGAGCCGCGCCGCCGTCCCCCTCGCAGAGCCGGAAGATAGAAGCCGGGTGAGTATGAGAAGAAAAGAAGACTTCAGAGGCGGCAGAAGACTTCATGATCTTCACTGAGGTAACGCACAGCACTGCAGCTGTGCGCCTTTGCTCCCATACACCTCACATACTCCGGTCACTGTAAGGGTGCAGGGCGCAGGGGGGGCGCCCTGGGCAGCAATATAAACCTCTTTCGCAAAAATATAACATATATACAGCTGGGCACTTTATATATGTATAAGCCTCCACCAATTTTACAGTTTAAGCGGGACAGAAGCCCGCCTCCGAGGGGGCGGGGCTTCTCCCTCAGCACTCACCAGCGCCATTTTTTCTCCACAGCACCGCTGAGAGGAAGCTCCCCGGACTCTACCCTGCTTATACCACGTTAGACAAGAGGGTTGAAAAGAGGGGGGGGGGGCACATAATTCGCAAATTACATACAGCAGCACTACTGGGCAAACATTAAGTTACTGTTTTATTCCTGGGTTATATAGCGCTGGGGGGTGTGCTGGCATACTCACTCTCTGTCTCTCCAAAGGGCCTTGTGGGGAAATTGTCTTCAGAAAAAGCATTCCCTGTGTGTGAAGTGTGTCGGTACACGTGTGTCGACATGTCTGAGGAAGAAGGCTATATTAGAGAGGAGCGGGAGCAAATGAATGTGGTGTCTCCGCCGACAGCTGATTGGATGGATATGTGGAATGTTTTAAATGCTAGTGTAAACTCATTGCACAAAAGATTAGACAAGGCAGAAGCTTTGGGACAGTCAGGGTTTCAACCCATGCCTGATCCTATGTTGCAGGGACTGTCAGGGTCTCATAAGCGCCCACTATCCCAGATTGTTGACACAGATACCGACACGGATTCTGACTCCAGTGTCGATTACGATGATGCAAAGTTACAGCCAAAATTGGCAAAATCCATTCGATTTATGATTATGGCAATAAAAGATGTTTTGCACATCACAGAGGAACCCCCTGACGCTGACAAGAGGGTACATATGTACAAGGGAAAGAAGCCTGAGGTAACCTTTCCCCCCTCACACGAGCTGAACGAGTTATGTGAAAAAGCTTGGGAATCTCCAGATAAAAGACTGCAGATTTCCAAAAGGATTCTTATGGCGTATCCTTTCCCATCAACGGATAGGTTACGATGGGAATCCTCCCCTAGGGTGGACAAAGCATTAACACGCTTATCCAAGAAGGTAGCCCTCCCGTCCCAGGATACGGCTACCCTCAAAGAGTGTGCTGACCGCAAACAGGAGATTACCCTGAAGTCCATTTATACACATTCAGGTACCTTACTCAGACCGGCAATTGCGTCGGCCTGGGTGTGTAGTGCTGTAGCGGCATGGACAAATACCTTATCTGAGGGGATGGATAGCCTAGACAAGGATACTATTTTATTGACCCTGGGGCATATAAGAGATGCTGTCCTATATATGTGTGTATGCAAACTACAGGTGGTGCTGCAGGGCCCACACCCTTTTACTTGTCTTGTAGAGCAGCTCTGAAGCTGTTACAGTGCCCAGCTGCTGCAAGAAATCAGCTTGAATGCTTCAGGGGCTTGGGCATGGCCAACATGAGCCCCACACCGAAGGAGGGTGGGGGTGTTTAATGCAAACTTGGGGTTATCCAAGCGCCGCAAAAGGCCGCCATGCCCTGCATGCCCCTTTTCTCTTTTCATATACAGATGAGGGTTCCAGCCAACTTTGGCCCACTGCTTGGATGACATCACCGTATGCAAATCCGTCTGCTGCAGACCTTCCCCCAGGAATGCTTGCAATAGTTGTTGCATATGGTTTAATGTCTGAGGGTGCTTCAGTATTAGGCAGCCTTCCGCCCTCCCATGTTCATCTGAAAAGATGTGGTCTCCCTGCAGTTGTTGTCCCCAGACGAGAGTTCCCTTGTGCTTCCTCAGTTTAATCTCCTTAACTTGACGGGGGTGTGCCCGAGCAGCCACCCTCCCCAGCCCTATCCCAACACATACTTATCTTGCATATGAGATCTCTTGATCATGAAGATAGTTCTCACAGGTTGAGGTTCATCCTGGAGAGCGCTGATGGGGACAGCAGGGGGCTTCAGCAGAAGGGTGAGTACGTGTGGCCAGAGACCTCCCTTCCCATGTGCAGGCCTGCAGAGTCTGCCGCGCAGGATGGGGCATGTGGCACTCTCCTTCCCAGGGGCTCTTCCAGATGTAGCTCCTCAGCAGTATTTTTCCAGGGCTTCGCGGCGCTCTCCCCGACTGGCATCCGCCCTGGAACACTGCCTTCCTCAACGCAACATCAGCAGGGGGCCCTGGCCTCATCACCATCCCAGGTCTTTCTCATGTATGTATCATGTATGTGTGTGTGATATATGTATGAATCATATATGTTTGTGATAGACAGATACATACATATATATATAAATATATCTATCTATCTATCGTATGTGTGTGTATATATATATGTATCTATCATGTATGTATGTATGTATGTATCTATCTTGTATGTATGTGTTTTATCTATCTATCTATCTATCGTGTGTGTGATATATGTATGTATCTATCATGTATGTGTTATATGTATGTATCACACCTTCCTCTATACATATACATACATACATACATACACACACCTATATCTGTACGTACACTGACATACACACACCAACATCTATACATTAACACGCTGACCCCTAAACGTACACCAACGTACCCACACCTGCATCTATACCTACACATGCTGACACGTGGACGTACACCGGCTTACCCACATGTGAATCTATACATACATGTGCTGACACCTGGACATACACTGATGTACCCACACCTAACATCTATACATACACATGCTAACACCTGGACGTATACAGACGTACCCACATTTGCATCCATGCATATATAGATGTAGGTGTGTGTACGTCAGTGTACGTCCAGGTGTCAACGCGTGTATGTATAGATGCAGGTGTGGGTACGTCTGTGTATGTCCAGGTGTCAGAATGTGTATGTATAGATGCAGGTGTGGGAAGGTCAGTGTAGGTTCAGGTGTCAGCGCGTGTATGTATAGATGCAGGTGCTTGTATGTCCAGATGTCAGTGCATGTATGTATAGATGCAAGTGTGGGTACGTCGGTGTATGTCCATTTGTCAGCGCGTGTATATATAGATGCAGGTGCTTGTATGTTGGTGTATGTCCAGGTGTCAGCATGTGTATGTATAGATGCAGGTGTGGGAATGTTGGTGTATGTCCAGGTGTCAGGGCGTGTATGTATGGATATTAGGTGTGGGTACATCAGTGTATGTCCAGGTGTTAGCGCATGTATGTATAGATGTATATATACACACACATACGATAGATAGATAGATAGATAGATAGATAGATAAATATTATAAGGGCACGGCCGTGCCCTTATATTAAGGCTGAATCGAACAAACGGAATTCTCCCATAGGGAACTTCTGAGATGGGGGCATGGTGTTTGAGGGGCTACACCTCAAAACTGATTGGACGTACTGAGCTGAAATTTGGCATGGGCGTGTAGAATCGTCACCCGGTGCTGCATGCCAAATTTCAGGGCAAAATAATAAAAAATGAGGAATTGGGAGTAACCTAAAATTCCAACTGTCAGTTTTTTTCTGTGACTTCCTTTGTGGCTTTTTGACACCGTTTTCCTATAGAGTGAATTAGATATTTTTTGGGAAGGCATAACTCCGGATAGAGGACGAATTAAGACTTGGGGTTTGTTTTACTAGATAGAGTATGCCCCAGTGTAGTGCCTTTTGGGGTTGTGGTTTTTCAGAAAGTTATAGGGTTTTTTTAATTAAGAGAAATATGCCCCATTATAGAGATAGGGCTTTTCAATTTGTTGCGGCTGCGCAGTGGCCGCCAGGAGAGCGAGAGTGAGTGAGGGAAGGGGTCTCGTGCAGGCTGAGGTTATAAAAGTAGCTGCTGGCGGCGGGAGGAGAGCTAGCGGTTCCTGGGTGTGTGCACCTGCGGTCCCTTACAGACTGCAGCGACCCATTAGGACTGTGGAGGAGAGGGGTAGCGGCATAGCAGCCGCAGGCTTACCGAAAGTGCTCACTACTGAGCAATATGGTCCCCTTACCCGAAGTGGGAGCCGCAGCGGGAGGAATAGCTGGAGTTGCGCCGCAGGAGAAAGTCAGAGGACATCCAGAAGAGACATCCGGTGCAGCGCTGACTCCTGACTGACAGCGCTTGCCTACTGAGCGGTGTGGTACCCCCACACCTGAAGCGGGTGCGGGAGCGGCAGCCGGAGAAGACAGCTGTGCTGCACGGAAGAAGTCAGGCAGCAGCAGCAGCACCAGCGGGCTGAGGTGGGGAGGATCAGTATGGTCCCTTACGTGCGGCTCACATTCAGATCCATCCGGCTCCCTTCCCCTCCTCCCCTGCACCCTTAGCAGCCTGCCCCCACATCTCATTCACCCACCGCCGCAGACTCCTCCCCCACACGGTTATTATAATAAGGCCACCCCCCTACCCCCTTCCCTCCCTGCTGTGTGTCCAGCCACCCCCCCCCTCACCTGCTGTGTGTCCGGCCTACCCCCCCCTCACCTGCTGTGTGTCCAGCCCCCCCCCTCACCTGCTGTGTGTCCAGCCCCCCCCCCTCACCTGCTGTGTGTCCGGCCTACCCCCCCCCTCCCTGCTGTGTGTCCAGCCACCCCCCCCCCTCACCTGCTGTGTGTCCGGCCTACCCCCCCCCCCTGCTGTGTGTCCAGCCCCCCCCCTCCCTGCTGTGTGTCCGGCCACCCCCCCCCTCACCTGCTGTGTGTCCGGCCTACCCCCCCTCCCCTGCTGTTTGTCCGGCCACCCTCCCCTCCCCTGCTGTGTGTCCGGCGGCCTACCCCCCCCCCTCCCTGCTGTGTGTCCGGCCTACCCCCCCCTCCCCTGCTGTGTGTCCAGCCCCCCCCTCACCTGCTGTGTGTCCAGCCCCCCCCCTCCCCTGCTGTGTGTCCGGCCTACCCCCCCCCCTCCCTGCTGTTTGTCCGGCCACCCTCCCCTCCCCTGCTGTGTGTCCGGCCACCCTCCCCTCCCCTGCTGTGTGTCCGGCCACCCTCCCCTCCCCTGCTGTGTGTCCGGCCTACCCCCCCCTCCCCTGCTGCGTGTCCAGCCCCCCCCCTCACCTGCTGCGTGTCCAGCCCCCCCCTCACCTGCTGTGTGTCCGGCCACCCTCCCTTCCCCTGCTGTGTGTCCGGCCACCCTCCCCTCCCCTGCTGTGTGTCCGGCCACCCTCCCCTCCCCTGCTGTGTGTCCAGCCCCCCCCCCCCCTCACCTGCTGTGTGTCCAGCCACCCCCCCTCCCCTGCTGTGTGTCCGGCCAACCCCCCCCTCCCTGCTGTTTGTCCGGCCACCCTCCCCTCCCCTGCTGTGTGTCCTGCCTACCCCCCCTCCCTGCTGTGTGTCCAGCCACCCCCCCCCTCACCTGCTGTGTGTCTGGCCTACCCTCCCCCCCCCTCCCCTCCCCTGCTGTTTGTCTGGCCACCATCCCCTCCCCTCCCCTGCTGTGTGTTCGGCAACTCCCCCCTCTTCCCGCTGTGTTCGGCCACCCCCTACCCCCTCCCCTCCCTGCCGTGTGTCCGGTCACCCTCCCCTCTCTGCTGTGTGTCCAGCCACCCCCCCCCCCTCTCTGCTGTGTGTCCGGCCACCCCCCCCAGACACGCAGCGCCTGACACACACAGACATGCAACGCCTGACACGCATACGCATATGCAGCGCCTGACACACACGCACACACACAGCACCTGACACACACACACACACGCACACACACAGCACCTGACACACACACACACACACAGCACCTGACACTCACACGGACCTGACACACGCGCACACACTCACACGCAGCACCTGACACACACGCAGCACCTGACACACGCACACACAGACGCAGCACCTGACACTCACACGGACCTGACACACACACACACACTCACACGCGGCGCCTGACGCACATAGACACGCGGCGCCTGACGCACACAGACATGCAACGCCTGACACGCATACGCATATGCAGCGCCTGACACACACGCACACACACAGCACCTGACACACACACACACACGCACACACACAGCACCTGACACACACACACACACACAGCACCTGACACTCACACGGACCTGACACACGCGCACACACTCACACGCAGCACCTGACACACACGCAGCACCTGACACACGCACACACAGACGCAGCACCTGACACTCACACGGACCTGACACACACACACACACTCACACGCGGCGCCTGACGCACATAGACACGCGGCGCCTGACGCACACGCGGCGCCTGACGCACACGCGGCGCCTGACGCACACGCGGCGCCTGGCACACACGCACAGGCAGCGCCTGGCACACACGCACAGGCAGCGCCTGGCACACACGCACAGGCAGCGCCTGACACACACGCAGCGCCTGACACACAGACACGCAGTGCCTGACACACACAGACACGCAGCGCCTGACACACACAGACACGCAGCGCCTGACGCACAGGCAGCGCCTGACACACACGCACAGGCAGCGCCTGACACACGCAGCGCCTGACACACGCAGCGCCTGACACACACACGCACCTGACACTCACATGCTCCTGACACACGCAGCACCTGACATGCTCACACGCAGCACCTGACACACACGCAGACACGCAGCATCTGACACACACACACACGCAGCACCTGACACACACACGCAGCACCTGACACACAGACACGCAGCGCCTGACACACACGCAGACACGCAGCGCCTGACACACACGCAGCGCCTGACACACACGCAGCGCCTGACACACACGTAGAGCCTGACACACACGCAGCGCCTGACACACACGCAGACACGCAGCGCCTGACACACACGCAGACATGCAGCGCCTGACACACACGCAGCGCCTGACACACACGCAGCGCCTGACACACACGCAGACACGCAGCGCCTGACACACACGCAGACACGCAGCGCCTGACACACACGCAGCGCCTGACACACACGCAGCGCCTGACACACACGCAGCGCCTGACACACACGCAGCGCCTGACACACACGCAGACACGCAGCGCCTGACACACACGCAGACACGCAGCACCTGACACACACGCAGACACGCAGCACCTGACAGACACGCACACACACACACACACACACACACAGCACCTGACACAGATATGCAGCGCCTGACACACACACGCAGACATACAGCGCCTGACACACACACACACGCAGACATGCAGCACCTGACACACACATGCAGCACCTGACAGACACACACACACACACAGACATGCAGCACCTGACACACCCACACACACACACATGCATCACCTGACACACCCACACACACAGACATGCATCACCTGACACACCCACACACATATACAGACATGCAGCACCTGACACACACACACACACACACACACACACACACAGACATGCAGCGCCTGACACACACACACATACAGACATGCAGCACCTGACACACACACACACACACGCAGCACCTGACACACATATATACATGTGGCATTTAACGCACACACGCACAGCACCTGACACACAATCATATACACTCAGAGCACCTAACACACACATACACTCGCAGCACCTCACACACACTCGTATACACACGCAGCACCTGCCACTCACACATATATACACATGCAGCACCTGCCACTCCCACATACATGAACAGCACCTGACACACACATACACGCGCAGCACCTGACAGTCACACACATACAGATGCGACAGCTGACACAAACACATACACGCTCAACACCTGACACCCACGTGGCAGCTGACGCATACAAATGCAGCACCTGAAATACACACATATACACGTGCAGCACCTGAGACACACACATACACGTACAGCACCTGAGACACACACACACACATGTATGTACACGCGCAGCTCCAGGCACACACATACGTACGTACACACACGGCACTTGACACACACACGTACACGCGCGGCACCTGACACACACACACACGTACGTACGTACGTACGTACGTACATGTGTGGCACCTGACACACACACTTATGCACACGTGTGGCTCCTGACACACACGCGCGTTGCTCCTGACACACACACATGTACGTACACGCTCGGCTCCTGACACACACACGTATGTATACGCGCGGCACCTGAAACCTACACGTATGTACGTATATGCGCGGCTCCTGACACCCTCACGCATGTACACGCGTGGCTCCTGGCACACACACACACACACACACACGTACACGCGCGGCACCTGACACATACACGCGTGTACGTACACACATGCACAGCACCTGACATACACACATGTAGGTACGCGCCACCTGACACACACACACACGTACACGCACGACACCTGACACACACGTACGTACGCGCACGGCACCTGACACACACGTACATACTAGTGATGAGTGGGTTCGGTTCGTCGGAATCCGGACCCCCCGAACTTCACCCATTTTACATGGGTCCGAGGCAGGTTCGAACCTTCCCGCCTTGCTCGGCTAACCCGAGCGCGCCCGAACGTCATCATCCCGCTGTCGGATTCCCGCGAGATTCGGATGTCTGCATTCGTGGAAAGGGGTCCCATGTGTAAACATGGGACCCCTTTCAGTCCGTCTGGTCCGGGTGTTCGGTTTGTTGTTTTGCCAAGTACGTGGATTTAATCTGGAACCTGGATCAGGTGAGTATAATTATCTTTTATTTTCAGGTACCCGTGGATTCTACTTGGAGAAGAGGACCGACTGCTTCGTGTCAACATAGGTAAGTATGTGTGTGTCGGCAGGTGTGAAATAAAGTTATACTTTCACGGTGTCTGTGTCCTGTTTTTATTTGGGTATTTTTTTCCCAGTAGAACTACAGGTACCAGCGGGCCCGTTTTTCTCCCGCATGCTGGTACTTGTGGTTCTCAAAGTACCAGATTGCGGGGGAGGCTTGCTGGGACTTGTAGTACTACTGGAAAAAACAATATTCTTTCAATTTTCTCAAGGCTATCAGCCTCCCATCCGCAGCCCTTGGATGGGGGGGACAGCCTCGGGCTTCACCCCTGGCCCTTGGGTGGCTCGGGGGGGGGACCCCTTGATTGAAGGGGTCCCCACTCCCCCAGGGTACCCCGGCCAGGGGTGACTAGTTGGATATTTAATGCCACGGCCGCAGGGCACTGTATAAAAGTGACCCCCGGCTGTGGCATTATCTGTCCAGCTAGTGGAGCCCGATGCTGGTGTAAAAATAATGGGGGACCCTACTCTTTTTGTCCCCCGTATTTTTTGCACCAGCACCAGGCGCAGAGCCCGGAGCTGGTTTTAAAAATACGGGGGATCCCCTGTCCGTTTTTCCCCCGGATTTTTAGAACCAGGACCGGCTCGAAGAGCCCGAGGCTGGTTATGCTTTGGAGGGGGGACCCCACGCAATTTTTCTTTTCCGGGTTTTTCACATTCCATTTAAAAAAATAATAATAATAATAATAATCTTTTAAAAAATATATAAATAATACTTGTGCCTCCAAAAAAGACAAACCAAGTACCTAATCCCTTCTAATATAAATAGATATGCTATTACCCCAAAAAAATATTATTTTTTATTAGATTCCGCCTGCAAAGTGTGGCGGATTGAAAATGACGAATTTACTGTTTAAAAGCACTGTTGTCGAATTTACAAACTTCAATTGAATATACTTTTGTTGAATTGCCGCATTTGTACCATTGCAGAAAAGACGAATTTGTCAAATGTCGAATTTTAAAAAGTCGAATTTTGAAAGGATGCAAGAATAGGCCCCGCCCCCTTCTTCACATCAGCCGTCCCCTTCTACCCCTGTACCTTGCTCTCTCCTGTCTGTGCTCTCTCCCGTCTGTAGGACTAGGCCCCACCCCCTTCTTACCCTCCAGTGACTGCTCTCTCCTGACAAGTGGACCAGGCCTGCCCCCTACACGCTGCTGGTGTCTTCATTGTTACTTGGTCTGGAGCTCCGTTGGGGAGAGAACTCACGTGAGCTCATTAAGAATGAGGAACTGGGATGTTTTAATTTTATTGTGAGTAGTGTAGTGTGGTGATGTAGTATGTTGTATGGGGGGTATAGTGTAACTATGAAGTGCAGCATATGGGAGGGCTATAGCATAGTGATGTAGTGTGGCATATGGGGGGTGGTAGCGCATAGGCGTGCGTACAGGGGGTGCCTGGTGCGCACAGGCACTCCCTAATGTCCATCACCGCTGCACGCTACGCTTGCTGTGGCACAGTGATCGCTGAGTGTGTGATCGGTGGAGCCTAGCCTGTAGCTCATTTCCGTACCTCCCACCACCGCTGCGCCCGCCCCCCCTCTGCCTGCTGCTAATACTATGCTGAGTGCATTCGTCGGCGGCCTCACTGGGGGGACTGGTGTCACCTTGCAATGTGACGTGGTGATGTCCGCCTATGCTCTCCTCCCGCCCACCCGTGCTTTCCTCCCGCTGCGGTCTCTCAGTCCTAGTGTGCCGCGGCTGCCACACCACTAGCAGTGTTCCTCTAGGGGGGACTGGGAGCCACCGGCAGACACATTCTGCTGAGACTTACTTGTCAGTGCGGGTTCCGGATGGCAGGCGGCGGGTGGGAGGGCAGACGGGGAGCAGGTGTCACAAGGAGTGTGTGGGTAACTAATTCACAATACTTCCGCTCAACGTGGCACTGCTGGTCCTTCATCTCCCATGTCTCTTCACCAGGTGGCGGGCGGCCCGGAAATTAAGTGATGTGTTGTGCAGCAGTCCGTGTGAAGTGACTGTGAGTAACACTGATGGTGCTGATGATGCTGCTGCAGAATCGGGAAGCAATTAATTCATAAATATAATGTACTCTATCAGTGTATTATACATACATAAACATGTACATACGTGTATTTGTGTATACATGTATATACATGAGTGTGTGTGCATGCATATATATATATATATATATATATATATATATATATATATATATATATACAGCCAGTTCCCAGGAACAAAAGTCCTCCCCCGCTTCCGCTAAGTCCACAGCATGACGCTGGGGCTCCACTGGTGGAGCCAGGTGCGGTGGGGGCCCGTCTCAAGTGCTTCAGCAATCAGTGGGCTTGCTCACAGGTGGATCCCTGGATTCTACAAGTAGTGTCTCAGGGATTCAAGCTGGAATTCGAGACGTCTCCCCCTCGCCGTTTCCTAAAATCTGCCTTGCCAACATCTCCCTTGGACAGGGAGGCTGTGATAGAGGCAAATTCACAAGCTGTATTTGCAGCAGGTGATAGTCAAGGTACCCCTCCTTCAACAAGGAAGGGGTTACTATTCCACAATGTTTGTGGTACCGAAACCGGACGGTTCGGTGAGACCCATTTTAAATTTTAAATCTTTGAACACGTATATAAAACGGTTCAAGTTCAAGATGGAATCGCTCAGGGCGGTTATCTCAAGCCTGGAGGAAGGGGATTACATGGTATCACTGGACATCAAGGATGCTTACCTGCATGTCCCCATTTACTCTCCTCACCAGGAGTACCTCAGATTTGTGGTAAAGGACTGTCATTCTGCGGCGGGACTGCCGCATTCTAGATCAGTAAAAGCCCATTCCACGAGGAAGGTGGGCTCTTCTTGGGCGGCTGCCCGAGGGGTCTCTGCTTTACAACTTTGCCGAGCTGCTACTTGGTCGGGGTCAAACACATTTGCAAGATTTTACAAGTTTGACACCCTGGCTGAGGAGGACCTGGAGTTCGCTCATTCGGTGCTGCAGAGTCATCCGCACTCTCCCTCCCGTTTGGGAGCTTTGATATAATCCCCATGGTCCTTACGGAGTCCCAGCATCCACTTAGGACGTCCGAGAAAATAAGATTTTACTCACCGGTAAATCTATTTCTCGTAGTCCGTAGTGGATGCTGGGCGCCCATCCCAAGTACTTGTACATAGTTATTGTTAACAAAAGGGTTATTGTTGAGAGCCATCTGTGCAGAGGCTCCGTTGTTGTCATACTGTTAACTGGGTATAATATCACGAGTTGTACGGTGTGATTGGTGTGGCTGGTATGAGTCTTACCCGGGATTCAAAATCCTTCCTTAGTGTCAGCTCTTCCGGGCACAGTATCCTAACTGAGGTCTGGAGGAGGGTCATAGGGGGAGGAGCCAGTGCACACCAGGTAGTCCTAAAGCTCTCTTTAGTTGTGCCAAGTCTCCTGCGGAGCCGCTATTCCCCATGGTCCTTACGGAGTCCCAGCATCCACTACGGACTACGAGAAATAGATTTACCGGTGAGTAAAATCTTATTATATATATATATATATATATGACTTGGGGTTTGTTTTATTAGATAGAGCATGTCCCTGTGAAGTGCCTTTTGGGGTTGTGGTTTTTCAGAAAGTTACAGGTTTTTTTTAATTAAGAGAAATATGCCCCATTATAGAGATCGGGCATTTCAATTTGTTGCGCCTGCGCAGTGGCCGCCAGCAGGGGGTGTACTAGAGTGCCTTCTCTTGAGAGCCGCAATATGGCCGCCTTCTCCCCGGTTATTCTGTAAATAGGAAAATAACCTCACAGGTTCACATAGGGCAGAGTTGCCACTACTAGTGCAGGGCTGTAACTTACAGTACTAAGGAAAAGCCATATACTAAAGCGGCACGGTGACCTCACCCCTCTCAGAGACACCAGGGCGCAGCACATTGGTACACACACCTGTTAGCTCAGGGCAGCACTATAGGACCCTCCTGTAATGCTGTGCTGGCGGCGTGTAGTGATCAGGGCACTGGGAGACTGGCTGGCTGGTCTCCGTCTCTGCTGCCTATAGAACTTCCACCTCTGTTATATATCAGGGCTGCTCTCCTGTTATGATTCCAATACTCTGGTCTGGGGATATCTTATAGCAAGGACCTGAGTACTGGAACGTAATGCTTGGAAAGGGAGTGGGAACGGGAATAGCCCCTGGCGCCCTATCTCCGTTGTCTCGCCCGTGCTGTCAGAAATCTCTTGCGAGACTATGGTTGCTTGGGCCCATGGCAGCCGCGTTTGAAGGGCGGATTACGTCTGCCCAACTCTGATGCCCCCTCAGGTCTTAATGGGAGACAAAGAGAAATCCGAGACAGGGTGATAACAAGGGGCCCTCTACTAAACAACAAAGCCAGGGGCTCAAAATAACTTTAAACTAGAGTATGTGCGGAAAACCGCCAGGGAAAAGGACAACCAAAATACCCACTTGTCCACTCTTCTACCCGGCACCGGCGAGTTCCGGAGAGGAGTGTGGGAGCCTAAACCTCCGCAAATGCACCAACACAGAATACAAAATAAATTGTGCTTCCTAGCTGTTTTTATAAAATCACTGAATCAAATCTAACTCTGATTACATCAGAGAAGGCCAGGTACCCTACACCATAACAGGGGGTTTGAAATTTTGACTTGTCTACTTAAAGATCACCAAAATCTGATAACAAGGTCAATTAGGTCCCTGGGTGGGATTGAACCACCAACCTTTTGGTTAATAGCCGTACATACTAACTGATTGCGCCACAGAGACACTTTGCAAAAGTCCATACTGACAAAGGCTAATAAGCATTCATCTAAAACGTTTCCTAGAAAAACTTTAAAAAGTCAATAATCTGGAGAGTTTTTGTAAGATGTTTCTTCCATCAACCAACGAAGAAACACATTGGTACTTTCCCATGATGAGTGAGTGCTTCAGGATCTCTTGCACTTACATGTGCAGCAGAGTACAGCAATGGAAGCATGCTGGGCCCATAACCCAGAGGTAGGCAGATTGAAACTATCCTCTGCTATATGCATTTTTTTTTGTTAATTAAAGTAATCCAAAACTGGGATTGATATTTTGTCTCTTTTATTTTTACTTAATGTACAATAACTTTTACCATTTTAATTTGTTTTAATAGTATATTGACAGTATTGTTTTCTTTCAAAAATCCACTTCATTTTCTTTACCCTATTATTAAAATGGTAATTGACAAAAACAAACTACATTGTCACCAGAAGAGCAATACAAAATGTACAAGTGATATATTAAAATCATCTTTCCAGCTTGAATTTCAATGATGCATTGGGTCAACAAATTTGTGAGAAACATCTTCACCCTTAAATAAAGATTTTCTTAATTCCTTACCTGTGTGCTAATTAGATATCACCTTGTTTTCACATTAAACAGACTTCCACATGAGAAAGCAGCAAGGAAGCAGTGGCGTTAATGTTTCCTGGTGTCAACTTGTATTATTTCAGTAGACATTGAAATGAGGATGCATCTTGCTGCCTTTCCAATGAAGCAAGTTTAATTTAGTAATAGGTGAAAAACCATCCTTACAAAGGTGTTAATCAGAGACTTGGCTTTGTGGACACTTTTCAGAGAACAAATTTGTTAGCATAAAAATAAAGCCAGAAAATGAAGACCTGTTTAATCACTCGATTGGATTTTTCTGCCAGCATATTTTTTTTCTCTGCAACCCACTGCTAAATTGTGCTTCCTAGCTGTTTTTTATAAAATCACTGAATCAAATCTAACTCTGATTACATCAGAGAAGGCCATGTACCCTACACCATAAGAGGGGGTTTGAAATTTTGACTTGTCTACTTAAATATCACCAAAATCTGATCACAAGTTTAATTACGTCCCTGGGTGGGATTGAACCACCAACCTTTTGGTTAATAGCCGAACACACTAACCGATTGCGCCACAGAGACACTTTGCAAAAAGTGCATACTGACAAAGGCTAATAAGCATACATCTAGAACGTTTCCTAGAAAAACATTAAAAAATCAATAATCTGGAGAGTTTTTGTAAGATGTTTCTTCCATCAACCAACGAATAAACACATTGGTACTTTCCCATGATGAGTGAGTGCTTCAGGATCTCTTGCACTTACATGTGCAGCAGAGTACTGCAATGGAAGCATGCTGGACCCATAACCCAGAGGTAGGCAGATTGAAACTATCCTTTGCTATATGCATTTTTTTTGTTAATTTAAGTAATCAAAACTGGGATTGATATTTTTGCTCTTTTATTTTTACTTAAAGTACAATAACTTTTACCATTTTAATTTGTTTTAATAGTATATTGACAGTATAGTTTTCTTTCAAAAATCCACTTAATTTTCTTTACCCTGTTATTAAAATGGTAATTGACAAAAAAAACTACATTGTCACCAGAAGAGCAATACAAAATGTACAAGTGATATATTAAAATCATCTTTCCAGCTTGAATTTCAATGATGCATTGGGGCAACAATTTTGTGAGAAACATCTTCACCCTTAAATAAAGATTTTCGTAATTCCTTACCTGTGTGCTAATTAGATATCACCTTGTTTTCACATTAAACAGACTTCCACATGAGAAAGCAGCAAGGATGCAGTGGCGTTAATGTTTCCTGGTGTCAACCTGTATTATTTCAGTAGACATTGAAATGAGGATGCATCTTGCTGCCTTTCCAATGAAGCAAGTTTAATTTAGTAATAGGTGAAAAACCATCCCTACAAAGGTGTTAATCAGAGACTTGGCTTTGTGGACACTTTTCAGAGAACAAATTTGTTAGCATAAAAATAAAGCAAGAAAATTAAGAGCTGTTAAATCACACAATTCGATTTTTTTGCCAGCATATTTCTTTTTCTCTGCAACCCACTGCTAAATTGTGCTTCCTAGATGTTTTTATAAAATCACTGAATCAAATCTAACTCTGATTACAGATGTGTCCACTATTACCTTTCTGAAAAAAGTATCATGGCCTGCCGTTCATGGCCCGAGATAAGCTTTCCTCTTAAGATATACACGGCAAGCCATGTGTATCTCCTCTGAAATATAGTGCAGTACCACTTTTCAGACAGCAGGTGGCATTTTCAGAAACTGAGCAAGCAGAAAGTCTGATAAAGAGATTCTAGAGGGAGTAGTTCAGACCTGATTCTAGCAGCATTTTATTTGCAAATGGGCAAAACCATGGGGGTCATTCCGAAATGATCGCACGCTAGGTTGTTTTGCAGCGGTGCGATCAGGTCGAAACTGCACATGCGTATGCACCTCAATGCGCATGTGTGTCGTACGGGTACAAAGCGGATCATTGCTGAGCAATGGATTTAACGAAGAATCGATTCGCACAGCAGATCGCAAGGAGATTGACAGGAAGAGGGCATTTGTGGGTGGCAACTGAACGCTTTCTGGGAGTGTTTGGAAAAACGCAGGCGTGTCCAAGCGTTTGCTGGGCAGGTGTCTGACATCAATTCCGGACACGAACAGGCTAAAGTGTTTGCCCCGAATTTACATCAGACACCCACCCTGCAAACGCATTGACACACCTGCGTTTTTCCAAACACTCCCAGAAAATGGTCAGTTGACATCCACAAATGTTTTCTTCCAGTCAATCTCCTTGCGATTGTCTGTGTGAATGGATTCTTCATTAAATCCATTGCTCAGCAACGATCCACTTTGTACCTGTGCGACGCGCCTGCGTATTGCGGGGCACACACATGTGCAGTTATGTCCTGATCGCAGCTCAGCAAAACAACCTAGCGTGCAATCAGGCCTGCATGACCCCCATGGTTTTGCCCATCTGCTAACAAAATTGCAGCTATGGGGTGTCATTCCGAGTTGATCGTAACCCTGCAAAATTTTGCAGGGCTACGATCAGGAACAGAGACATGCGGGGGATGCCCAGCACAGGGCTAGTCCACCCCGCAGGTCAGTTACGCCCCCCCCCTGCAGAAGTGCAAAAGTATTGCACAGCGGCGATGCTTTTGTACTTCAGGAGTAGCTCCCGGCCAGCGCAGCTTTAGCGTGCTGGCCGGGAGCTACTCATTACTACACGACCCGCAGCGGCTGGTCAGCAGCAGCGATCGGGTCAGAATGACCCCCATGAGCCGTGTGTGCAGGGCAATTTATCGATCATGCACATGGGAATATCAGCTGCAGCAGCTAATTGTGAAGTATTAATATTTTTCCAATACATCTCTCATACTAACTTCCAACATGTACCTGGCTCAATGTTGCCTATATGTTTAAAAAAATCTTTTTCCTTGTGATTGATAATGTGCTGATGAAGAGTTCATACAAACTCCACACAGAGATTCGATATAGAAATTATGATACTAACTAAAAGGCACTATTGATACTTGTCATTTTTTGCAATTGTTTGGTGGTTAAGGTGTGAGTAGAGAGAATTTTTGGTATTTCAATACCACATATATTTCACTGGGATCCGGTCTGAAGATCGACAGTGTCTGCCATACAAGTGGGTGCTGCGTCTGTCTGCCACAAATCGGTCCAGCGCTGAGGCTGTGTTGCCATAATAAGTCACTGGGTGCTCTGTGTGCCATACACGTGGGTGCTGCACCTGTCTGCCACAAATCAGTCCAGTGCTGGGGCTGTGCTGCCTTAATAAGTCACTGGGTGCTCTGTCTGCCATACAAGTGGGTGCTGCGCCTGTCTGCCACAAATCAGTCCAGTGCTGGGGCTGGCTGTGCTCCATAATAAGTCATTCAGTGCTCTGTCTGCCATACAAGCGGGTGAAGAAACATGAGACCCGGGGCCTGAGCAGCCATAAGGCTGCAGCCTGGATGGCTGAGTCCTGGGGGGGGGGGGCAGCACCGGTCCAATAGACGCTTAGGCTCTACCTACTACTGGAAGCTGCAGATTCAATGCAGACAGCATGGAAGACGGCCCTTTAAAATGGCAGCTGCCTTCTAGGAGACAGATGCTAGAGGTATTACTAGACCATTACCCAGCGCTACCCAGAATGAGCATGTAACCCCCTGGCACTGAGCATGTAACCCCCTGGCACTAAACATGTAACCCCTATGGCAACAAGCATATGTAACCCCTGGCAGCGAGCATATAACCCCTGGCAACGAGCATGTGACCGGGTCCAACTTCCGGTCAGCAGAATCATGGATGCTGGTGGCTTCTCCTCCCACCTCTAGCCACCAACAGCACCGTGGGCAGCAACATGGACATCTGTATGTGCAGGGCAATTTATCCATCAGGCACACAGGAATATTAGCAGCGGCAGCTAATTGTGTAGTATTAATATATCTCCAATACATCTCTCATATTACAGTAACTTCCATATAGGTACCTGGCTCTCTCATCCCAGCAGCCGGGCAGACTTCACACAGATATTTGATATGGAAATTATGATACTAATTAAAAGGCACTATTGATACTTGTCATTTTTTGCAATTGTTTGGTGGTTAAGGTGTGAGTATAGAGAAGCCAATTCTCTCAAAGTATTGTAACGAGGTAATACACCTCTGAGAGATTTTTGGGTATTTCAATACCGCATACTGCATATTTCACTATAATAATACATTGGATTACTGTATCAAAAAGTTTATGATTACAATTTTTACATGTCGCCATGTCGCTTTGTGAGATGATCTTTTTTAATTGTGAATATTAAAAGTTATATTTTATTAATCATTTTTGACAAGTGTGCCCCAGGACAGACTTAAAGTCTCCTTTTGTCTTTACCTCCTATGTAAAGATTTTCCATTTATACAGTTTATTGTACTATTTTTTCTGGGAGCACCACCAACCAGGTGCCAGGAGTATTTGACCCTTTACAGTGCATGTGCTACTTTGTGAGTAAGAGACTGAACAAAAGTCTCAATACAACATCAATTAGCATTAACATAAGGCAGGGGGGAGGGCAAATGGAAATCTAATTAGTTGTCTGTCTTGGGACAGTGCACTGGGCCTGATGTACTAAGCTTAAAGTTTATTGAACTATTTTTTCTGGGAGCACCACCAACCAAGTGCCAGGAGTAATTGACCCTTTATTGCCTTTATGTTGGTTTTTTGAATTTCTAACTAATCATAGTGTGAACCAAACACAGGTCCTGTGCAGTTTTAAAAACCTCTCTTTTTACCTGTCTAATTAATATGCATGTGACCTGAGCATTGTGTCGCAATAAAGAACACTACAAACACACCATTGTACACTCATTATAATGTGTGGAGTTTGTATATTCTCCCCGTACTTGAGTGGGCTTCCTCCGGGTACTCCAGTTTCCTCCCACAATCCCAAAATATAGTGATAGGTTAATTGGTTCCTAACAAAATTAACCCTTGTGCAAATGTGTGTGTGTACATGTGGTAGGGAATATAGATTGTAAGCTCCACTGGGGTAGGGACTGATGTGAATGGCTGAATATTCTCTGTAAAGCGCTGCGGAATATGTGTGCGCTATATAAATTACTGGTAATAATGTAAGACACATACACCTAGACATCAGGTGAGCGCAGATATCACCACCCCTGAAACTACATAATACTACCATGAGCCTGGACAGCTCATTATATACCGACTGCTCCCAAATTAGGAAACAACTACTCACAGCAGCAAATGGTCGACATGGAAATGGTTAAAACACACATATGGTCAACACAAGGTTTTGGGAATGTTTTCATATTTTTTTTACTTTTTCCATCCTTGTCTATCCATGTCACAAATCATAACCTTTAGTATCCTTGTAGTGAGCAAAGCATTTAATGCAGGTCTGAGCACCAAGCATTGGGGGTCATTCTAAGTTGATCACTCGCTGGCCAATTGTAGCAGCCGTGCAAATGCTATGCCGCCGCCCACTGGGGAGTGTATGTTAGCTTAGCAGAAGTGCGAACGCATGTGCAGCCGAGCTCTGCAAAAACAGTTTGTGCAGTTTCTGAGTAGCTCTAAACCTACTCAGTGCTTGCGATCACTTCAGCCTATTCGTGTCCAGATTTGACATCACACATCCACCCAGCGAATGCCCGGCCACGCCTGCATTTTTTCAGACACGCCTGCGTTTTTCCAAACATTCCCTGAAAACGGTCAGTTGACACTCAGAAACGCCCCCTTCCTGTCAATCTTCTAGCGGGCGCCAGTGTGAAGGAAAACTTTGCTAGAATCTGTGCAAAACCACAAAGGGCTATGTACCCGTACGTCGCGCATGCGCATTGCGGGACATATGCATGCACAGAAATGCAGATTTTAAGCCTGATCGCTGTGCTGCGAACAACGGCAGCTAGCGATCAACTTGGAATGACCCCCTTTATGCAGCTCTGTGTGTTCTCCCCTCCCCCAACAGAATGACAACAATCAGGCACAGTGCACACAGCTCAAGCAAGTCCCATCCCCCACGCTGCCCGATCACAGCAGTGGCAGCTCTGTGTGATAGCAATTACTTTACACAGTCACAGTGCACACAAAATAACTAATATTTTTTAAATGGACGAATGGGAAAGAATTATGCTGCGCTATGTAAGAAACTGTAAATAAATAGTTATGATGCTATATTTCTTAAACTGGAACCAGACTTCAACAGTGATTATGTGGCTGATAGGTACTGTATATCCCAAGTACATAGATGTTCAGTTGTCGCAATGGTGCAGCGATTAAGATCCTGCATGCAGGATAAATCTAGTCAGAACGCCTCTCAGGGCCAGTGTTCACTGGCCCTGACAGATCGCTCAGCACACATCGTTGACACATTGTTGTGCAGCGCTGTGTGCTGAGCAATCTTGCTGAGTGATCTAGCATCGCTCAGATCGCTCAGCACAGTCACCCCATGTGTACTGTGTAGGCCCTTTTATACAGTAGATGCTGTGATGCCCACTCCCTACTCTCCTCTAAGGAATGGCACAGGCTCCCCTCACAGACAAGAGTGCATTTCCTGAGCATTTTACATTATTTGACCAGTTATGAAGGAAGTTGAATCAATTATATTTTTTAATACCATATTTGTTTATTGCAAGGAACAAGAAATGTATAAAAAATCTTTTGATATTGTAGCTGCATAGACTAAAGTTAGAAGCTGAAAACACTTAAATTGGAATTGAATTATTCATTTCAAATCCCAGGCCATCCCCCAGACAGGATATATGCTATCTATACTCTCCAAGGAATCTACTACAAAGGCCTCACACACTGAGATTTTCACACCTACTGTAAACAATTAGGAATTGGACTCTAATGCTATGGCATGATTGCTACTTTCCTGTGTTCAATTGGCCACTCACTGTAGTCTGTAAACAGATCTTTATTAATATGGGGTAATATGCTCTTTATTGTACAGCTCCTTTATGGAGAATGATTTTTAGCTTGTGTTTTGCTGTGTGGCTGCTAACATTACAATAAACTATAGTCAGATGGAGAGAGAAAGTGAGACAGTCATGTGAGAGAGATAAAGTCTAGGAGAAAGAAAATTAGAGGGTGGTAGACAATGAGAGACAGAGTTAGGGGAGTGCAATAGAGTCAGGAGGAGAGAGCGACAAAGTCATGGGACAGAGACACAGAGAGATAGTTTAGGGGAAAGAGATAGAGTCAAGAAGAGAGCAATAGAGTTAGAGGGAGAAAGACAAAGTTTGATAGAGAGACAAAGTGAGAGAGTCATGTGAGATAGATAGTCAGAGGGAGAGAGATAAAGTCTAGGATAAAGAAAATTAGAGGGTGGTAGACACTGAGAGACAGTCAGGGGGTGAGCGATAGAGTCGGGAGGAGTGAGCGACAAATTCAGGGGTCAGAGACACAGAGAGATAGTTAAAGGGAGAGAGATAGAGTCAAGGAGAGAGAGAGTGATGGAGTTAGAGGGAGAGAGACAAAGTTTGACGGAGAGACAAAGTGAGACAGAGTCATGTGAGAGAGATTGTCAGAGGGAGAGAGATAAAGTCTAGGAGAAAGAAAATCAAAGGGTGGGAGACACTGAGAGACAGAGTTAGGGGAAGAGCGAAAGAGTTAGGAGGAGGGAGTGACAAATTCAGGGGACAGAGACATAGAGAGATAGTTAAGGGGAGAGAGATAGAGTCAAGGAGAGAGAGTGATAGAGTAATAGGGAGAGAGACAAAGTTTGATGGAGATAAAGAGTCATATGAGAAATAGTCAGGGAGAGAGAGATAAAGTCTAGAAGAAAGTAAATCAGAGGGTGGGAGACACTGAGAGACAGAGTCTGGGGGAGAGCGATAGAGTCAGGAGGAGATAGCGACAAATTCAGGGGACAGAGACACAGATAGTTAAGGGGAGAGAGATAGAGTAAAGGAGGGAGAGAGATAGAGTAAAGGAGAGAGAGTGATAGAGTTAGAGGGAGAGATATAGTCAGATGGAGAGAGACACTGAGACAGAGTCATGTGAGAGAGACAGAGTCAGAGGGAAGGCGATAAAGTCTAGGAGAAAGAAAATCAGAGGGTGGGAGACACAGAGACAGAGTTAGGGGGAGAGCGATAGAGTCAGGAGTAGAGAGTGACAAAGTCAGGGGACAGACACAGAGAGAAAATTAAGGGGAGAGAGATAGAGTTAGAGGGAGAGAGAAAGTCAGATGGAGAGAGAAAGTGAAACAGAGTCATGTGAGAGAGATAAAGTCAGGGGAGAGAGATAAAGTCTACTTGAAAGACAAAATCAGAGGTTGGGAGGTACAGAGACAGAGTCAGGGGGAGAGCGATAGAGTCAGGAGGAGAGAGCGACAAAGTAATGGGACAGAGAGACAGTAAAGAGGAGAGAGATAGAGTCAAGGAGAGAGAGAGTTAGATGGAGAGAGACAAAGTGAGACAGAGTCATGTGAGAGAGATAAAGTCAGAGGGAGAGAGATAAAGTCTAGGAAAAAGAAAATTAGAAGGTGGTAGACACTGAGAGACAGAGTCAGGGGCAGAGCGATAGAGTCAGGAGGAGAGATCAAAAAAATTCAGGGGACAGAGATAGTTAAAGGGAGAGAGATAGAGTCAAAGAGAGAGAGCGACAGAGTTAGAGGGAGAGAGACAAAGTTTGATGGAGAGACAAAGTGAGATAGTCATGTGAGAGAGATAGTCAGAGGGAGAGAGATAAAGTCTAGGAGAAAGAAAATCAAAGGGTGAGAGACAGAGTCAGGCGGAGAGCGATAAAGTTAGGAGAAGAGAGTGACAAATTCAGGGGGCAGAGACATAGAGAGAAAGTTAAGGGGAGAGAGAGAGAGTCAAGGAGAGATAGTGATAGAGTTATAGGGAGAGAGACAAACTTTGATGGAGATAGTCGGGGAGAGAGATAAAGTCTAGGAGAAAGAAAATGAGAGGGTGGGAGACACTGAGAGACAGAGTCAGGGGGAGAGCGATAGAGTCAGGAGGAGATAGCAACAAATTCAGGGGACAGAGACACAGAGATAGTGAAGGGGAGAGATAGATTAAAGGAGAGAGAGCGATAGAGTTAGAGGGAGAGAGACAGTCAGATGGCGAGAGACACTGAGACAGTCATGTAAGAGAGAGTCATGGGGAAGGAGATAAAGTCTAGGAGAAAGAAAATCAGAGGGTGGGAGACACAGAGACAGCAGATCGCAAGGAGATTGACAGGAAGAGGGCATTTGTGGGTGGCAACTGAACATTTTCTGGGAGTGTTTGGAAAAACGCAGGCATGTCCAAGCTTTTGCAGGGCAGGTGTCTGACGTCAATTCCGGACACGAACAGCCTAAAGTGATTGCCCCGAATTTACGTCAGACACCCACCCTGCAAATGCATGGACACACCTGCGTTTTACCAAACACTCCCAGAAAACGTTCCGTTGACATCCACAAATGTTTTCTTCCAGTCAATCTCCTTGCAATTGTCTGTGCGAATGGATTCTTCATTAAATCCATTGCTCAGCAACGATCCACTTTGTACCCGTGCAACGCGCCTGCGTATTGCGGTGCACACGCACGCGCAGTTATGACCTGATCGCAGCGCAGCGAAAAAACCTAGCGTGCGATCAGGTCTGCATGACCCCCATGGTTTTGCCCATCTGCTAACAAAATTGCGGCTATGGGGGGGGTCATTCTAAGTTGATCGTAGCCCTGCAAAATTTTGCAAGGCTACGATCAGGAACTGAGACATGCATGGGGATGCCCAGCACAGGGCTAGTCCGCCCCGCAGGTCAATTCCGCCCCCCTTTCCCCCGCAGAAGTACAAAAGCATTGCACAGCGGCAATGCTTTTGTACTTCAGGAGTAGCTCCCGGCCAGCGCAGCTTTAGCGTGCTGGCCGGGAGCTAATCATCGCTACACGCCCCGCAGCGGCTGGTCAGCAGCAGCGTTCGGGTCAGAATGACCCCCATGAACCATATGTGCAGGCCAATTTATCCATCATGCACACGGGAATATCAGCTGTAGCAGCTAATTGTGAAGTATTAATATTTTTCCAATACATCTCTCATACTAACTTCCAACATGTACCTGGCTCAATGTTGCCTATATGTTTGAAAAAATCTTTTCCCTTATGATTGATAATGTGCTGATGAAGAGTTCATACAAACTCCACACAGAGATTCGATATGGAAATTATGATACTAACTAAAAGGCACTATTGATACTTGTCATTTTTTGCAATTGTTTGGTGGTTAAGGTGTGAGTAGAGAGAATTTTTGGTATTTCAATACCGCATATATTTCACTGGGATCCGGTCTGAAGATCGGCAGTGTCTGCCATACAAGTGGGTGCTGCATCTGTCTGCCACAAATCGGTCCAGTGCTGAGGCTGTGTTGCCATAATAAGTAACCGGGTGCTCTGTCTGCCATACAAGTGGGTGCTGTGCCTGTCTGCCACAAATCAGTCCAGTGCTTGGGCTGTGCTGCCATAATAAGTAACCGGGTGCTCTGTCTGCCATACAAGTGGGTGCTGTGCCTGTCTGCCACAAATCAGTCCAGTGCTTGGGCTGTGCTCCATAATAAGTCACTGGGTGCTCTGCCTGCCATACAAGTAGGTGAAGAAACATGAGACCCAGGGCCTCATCAGCCATAAGGCTGCAGCCTGGATGGCTGAGTCCTGGGGCTGGGGGGGGCGCAGCAGCGGCACAATAGATGCTTAGGATCTACCTACTACTGGAAGCTGCAGATTCCATGCAGACAGCATGGAAGACGGCCCTTCTAGGAGACAGATGCCAGGGGTATTACTAGACCAGAGGTTCTCAAACTCGGTCCTCAGGACCCCACACGGTGCATGTTTTGCAGGTAACCCAGCAGGTGCACAGGTGTATTAATTACTCACCGACACATTTTACAAAGTCCACAGGTGGAGCTAATTATTTCACTTGTGATTCTGTGAGGAGACCTGCAAAACATGCACCGTGTGGGGTACTGAGGACCGAGTTTGAGAACCTGTGTACTAGACCATTACCCAGCGCTACCCAGAATGAGCATGTAACCTCCTGGTACTAAGCATGTAACCCCTATGGCAACAAGCATATGTAACCCCTGGCAACGAGCATGTAACCCCTGGCAACGAGCAAGTGACCGGGTCCGACTTCCGGTCATCAGAATCACAGATGCCGGTGGCTTCTCCTCCCACCTCTAGCCACCAACAGCACCGTGGGCAGCAACATGGACATCCATATGTGCAGGGCAATTTATCCATCAGGCACACGGGAGTATCAGCAGCGGCAGCTAATTGTGAAGTATTAATATATCTCCAATACATGTGGGAGTGCCAGTAGTGTCTTCGGTGCAGAGGTGCAGGTGGTGTAATCAGTGCAGGAGTGCTGGCAGTATCCCCAGCGCAGGGGTGCCAGCAGTGTCAGCAGTCAGGGGTGCCGGCAGTGTGGGAGTGCCGGAAGTGTCCTCGGTGCAGAAGTGCTGGCAGTGTCGGCAGTGTAGGAGGTGTCCTCAGTGCAGGAGTGCTGGCAGTATCCCCAGTGCAGTTGTGCCGGCAGTGTCCTCAGTGCAGGAGTGTCGACAGTGTGGGAGTGCCAGAAGTGTCCTCGGTGCAGGGGTGTCGGCAGTGCCGGCAGTATGCTCAGTGCAGGGGTGCCGGTGACTTACTTACCTGCTGCAATGTTTTCAACCTGTTCGGTCCTAGCTCTGACGTCAAACACTCGCCCTGGACACACTTGCGTTTCTCTCACCATGCCTGCGTTTTTCTTACCACTCCCCGAAAACGGCTGCAAACGGTGAGTTGCCCAGGAACGCCCTCCGCCTGTCAATCTTCGTGCGATTGGTGCTGCGATCGCTTTTTTCGGTCCCAGCGTCGTTGCCCTGAGATGGCCATGCGTGCACATAGCAGCCGCCGCACATGCGCAGCACGGACCCGATTGCAGCTGTGCGAACGACGACATGCTGCGATCGAGTCGTAATGACCCCCTAAGTCCAGACCTACTTAGAAACTGCACAACATTTTTTACCATAGCAGGCCTGCACAAGCGATTGCAGCTTTGCTATGGGAAAAAACCAACCCTCATAGGTGGAGATTAGATGATTGCACGGGCTGCAAAAAGCAGCTTCGTGCGATCAACTCGTAATGAGGCCCTTTATTTGGAAATATTTTATCATTGCAAAATCTTATATGTTCTTTTACTCTCTAGCACTAAGGTTTTTCTTAACTTATTATTTAATTTCACTTTAGACGTCATTCACCTCTGTGCTATGAGCAACATATAGTAACATCCCCCAGCCAGGATAAAATCTGTACCCCCCAAGGAGTCTACTTCAAAGGCCTCTCACACTGTGATTTTCACACCTACACAATTAGCAATTACACTCTAAAGTTGGCCATACATCACAACGACCTGATTACAGTGTCTATTTAACAGCAATGTTGGTGGAAAGCTACGTTACGTGATGCACTGGAAACCCAGTGGTGAAACTATGAATTGTCATGAATTGTCACAGCACAACATGATGGCCCAACAACAAAAGGAATTCATGTCATGCCAAATTTACTGCCATGGCACTCTTTTCAGAAAGGTAATAGTGGACACATCTGTACATCAGAGAAGGCCAGGTACCCTACACCATAACAGGGGATATGAAATTTGACTTGTCTACTTAAAGATCACCAAAATCTGATAACAAGGTCAATTACGTCCCTGGGTGGGATTGAACCAACAACCTTTTGGTTAATAGCCGTACACACTAACTGATTGCGCCACAGAGACACTTTGCAAACGTACATACTGACAAAGGCTAATAAGCATTCATCTAAAACGTTTCCTAGAAAAACTTAATAAAGTCAATAATCTGGAGAGTTTTTGTAAGATGTTTCTTCCATCAACCAACGAAGAAACACATTGGTACTTTCCCATGATGAGTGAGTGCTTCAGGATCTCTTGCACTTACATGTGCAGCAGAGTACTGCAATGGAAGCATGCTGGGCCCATAACCCAGAGGTAGGCAGATTGAAACTATCCTCTGCTATATGCATTTTTTTTTTGTTAATTAAAGTAATCCAAAACTGGGATTGATATTTTGTCTCTTTTATTTTTACTTAAAGTACAATAACTTTTACCATTTTAATTTGTTTTAATAGTATATTGACAGTATTGTTTTCTTTCAAAAATCCACTTCATTTTCTTTACCCTATTATTAAAATGGTAATTGACAAAAACAAACTACATTGTCACCAGAAGAGCAATACAAAATGTACAAGTGATATATTAAATTCATCTTTCCAGCTTGAATTTCAATGATGCATTGGGTCAACAATTTTGTGAGAAACATCTTCACCCTTAAATAAAGATTTTCTTAATTCCTTACCTGTGTGCTAATTAGATATCACCTTGTTTTCACATTAAACAGACTTCCACATGAGAAAGCAGCAAGGATGCAGTGGCGTTAATGTTTCCTGGTGTCAACTTGTATTATTTCAGTAGACATTGAAATGAGGATGCATCTTGCTGCCTTTCCAATGAAGCAAGTTTAATTTAGTAATAGGTGAAAAACCATCCTTACAAAGGTGTTAATCAGAGACTTGGCTTTGTGGACACTTTTCAGAGAACAAATTTGTTAGCATAAAAATAAAGCCAGAAAATGAAGAGCTGTTTAATCACTCAATTGGATTTTTCTGCCAGCATATTTTTTTTCTCTGCAACCCACTGCTAAATTGTGCTTCCTAGCTGTTTTTTATAAAATCACTGAATCAAATCTAACTCTGATTACATCAGAGAAGGCCAGGTACCCTACACAATAAGAGGGGGTTTGAAATTTTGACTTGTCTACTTAAATATCACCAAAATCTCATCACAAGGTCAATTACGTCCCTGGGTGGGATTGAACCACCAACCTTTTGGTTAATAGTCGTACACACTAACCGATTGCGCCACAGAGACACTTTGCAAAAAGTACATACTGACAAAGGCTAATAAGCATACATCTAGAACGTTTCCTAGAAAAACATTAAAAAATCAATAATCTGGAGAGTTTTTGTAAGATGTTTCTTCTATCAACCAACGAAGAAACACATTGGTACTTTTTCATGATGAGTGAGTGCTTCAGGATCTCTTGCACTTACATGTGCAGCAGAGTACAGCAATGGAAGCATGCTGGGCCCATAACCCAGAGGTAGGCAGATTGAAACTATCCTCTGCTATATGCATATTTTTTTTTGTTAATTAAAGTAATCCAAAACTGGGATTGATATTTTGGCTCTTTTATTTTTACTTAAAGTACAATAACTTTTACCATTTTAATTTGTTTTAATAGTATATTGACAGTATTGTTTTCTTTCAAAAATCCACTTCATTTTCTTTACCCTATTATTAAAATGGTAATTGACAAAAACAAACTACATTGTCACCAGAAGAGCAATACAAAATGTACAAGTGATATATTAAAATCATCTTTCCAGCTTGAATTTCAATGATGCATTGGGGCAACGATTTTGTGAGAAACATCTTCACCCTTAAATAAAGATTTTCTTAATTCCTTACCTGTGTGCTAATTAGATATCACCTTGTTTTCACATTAAACAGACTTCCACATGAGAAAGCAGCAAGGATGCAGTGGCGTTAATGTTTCCTGGTGTCAACTTGTATTATTTCAGTAGACATTGAAATGAGGATGCATCTTGCTGCCTTTCCAATGAAGCAAGTTTAATTTAGTAATAGGTGAAAAACCATCCTTACAAAGGTGTTAATCAGAGACTTTGCTTTGTGGACACTTTTCAGAGAACAAATTTGTTAGCATAAAAATAAAGCCAGAAAATGAAGAGCTGTTTAATCACTCAATTGGATTTTTCTGCCAGCATATTTCTTTTTCTCTGCAACCCACTGCTAAATTGTGCTTCCTAGCTGTTTTTATAAAATCACTGAATCAAATCTAACTCTGATTACATCAGAGAAGGCCAGGTACCCTACACCATAACAGGGGGTTTGAAATTTTAACTTGTCTACTTAAAGATCACCAAAATCTGATAACAAGATCAATTACATCCCTGGGTGGGATTGAACCACCAACCTTTTAATTAATAGCCGTGCACACTAACTGATTGCGCCACAGAGACACTTTGCGAAAGGCCATACTGACAAAGGCTAATAAGCATTCATCTAAAACGTTTCCTAGAAAAACTTTAAAAAGTCAATAATCTGGAGAGTTTTTGTAAGATGTTTCTTCCATCAACCAACGAAGAAACACATTGGTACTTTCCCATGATGAGTGAGTGCTTCAGGATCTCTTGCACTTACATGTGCAGCAGAGTACAGCAATGGAAGCATGCTGGGCTCATAACCCAGAGGTAGGCAGATTGAAACTATCCTCTGCTGTCTGCTTTATTTTTTTTAATTAAAGTAATCCAAAACTGAGATTGATATTTTGGCTCTTTTATTTTTACTTAAAGTACAATAACTTTTACCATTTTAATTTGTTTTAATAGTATATTGACTGTATTGTTTTCTTTCAAAAATCCACTTAATTTTCTTTACCCTATTATTAAAATGGTAATTGACAAAAACAAACTACATTGTCACCAGAAGAGCAATACAAAATGTACAAGTGATATATTAAAATCATCTTTCCAGCTTGAATTTCAATGATGCATTGGGGCAACGATTTTGTGAGAAACATCTTCACCCTTAAATAAAGATTTTCTTAATTCCTTACCTGTGTGCTAATTAGATATCACCTTGTTTTCACATTAAACAGACTTCCACATGAGAAAGCAGCAAGGATGCAGTGGCGTTAATGTTTCCAGGTGTCAACTTGTATTATTTCAGTAGACATTGAAATGAGGATGCATCTTGCTGCCTTTCCAATGAAGCAAGTTTAATTTAGTAATAGGTGAAAAACCATCCCTACAAAGGTGTTAATCAGAGACTTGGCTTTGTGGACACTTTTCAGAGAACAAATTTGTTAGCATAAAAATAAACCAGAAAATGAAGAGCTGTTTAATAACTCAATTGGATTTTTTTGCCAGCATATTTTTTTTCTCTGTAACCCACTGCTAAATTGTGCTTCCTAGCTGTTTTTTATAAAATCACTGAATCAAATCTAACTCTGATAACATCAGAGAAGGCCAGGTACCCTACACAATAAAAGGGGGTTTGAAATTTTGACTTGTCTACTTAAATATCACCAAAATCTGATCACAAGGTCAATTACGTCCCTGGGTGGGATTGAACCACCAACCTTTTGGTTAATAGCTTTACACACTAACCAATTGCGCCACAGAGACACTTTGCAAAAGTACATACTGACAAAGGCTAATAAGCATTCATCTAGAACGTTTCCTAGAAAAACTTTAAAAAGTCAATAATCTGGAGAGTTTTTGTAAGATGTTTCTTCCATCAACCAATGAAGAAACACATTGGTACTTTCCCATGATGAGTGAGTGCTTCAGGATCTCTTGCACTTACATGTGCAGCAGAGTACTGTAATGGAAGCATGCTGGGCCCATAACCCAGAGGTAGGCAGATTGAAACTATCCTTTGCTATATGCATTTTTTTTTGTTAATTAAAGTAATCCAAAACTGGAATTGATATTTTTGCTCTTTTATTTTTACTTAAAGTACAATAACTTTTACCATTTTAATTTGTTTTGATAGTATATTGACAGTATTGTTTTCTTTCAAAAATCCACTTAATTTTCTTTACCCTATTATTATAATGGTAATTGACAAAAACAAACTACATTGTCACCAGAAGAGCAATACAAAATGTACAAGTGATATATTAAAATCATCTTTCCAGCTTGAATTTCAATGATGCATTGGGGCAACGATTTTGTGAGAAACATCTTCACCCTTAAATAAAGATTTTCTTAATTCCTTACCTGTGTGATAATTAGATATCACCTTGTTTTCACATTAAACAGACTTCCACATGAGAAAGCAGCAAGGATGCAGTGGCGTTAATGTTTCCTGGTGTCAACTTGTATTATTTCAGTAGACATTGAAATGAGGATGCATCTTGTTGCCTTTCCAATGAAGCAAGTTTAATTTAGTAATAGGTGAAAAACCATCCCTACAAAGGTGTTAATCAGAGACTTGGCTTTGTGGACACATTTCAGAGAACAAATTTGTTAGCATAAAAATAAAGCCAGAAAATGAAGAGCTGTTTAATCACTCAATTGTATTTTTTTGCCAGCATATTTTTTTTATCTGCAACCCACTGCTAAATTGTGCTTCCTAGCTGTTTTTTATAAAATCACTGAATCAAATCTAACTGATTACATCAGAGAAGGCCAGGTACCCTACACAATAAGAGGGGGTTTGAAATTTTGACTTGTCTACTTAAATATCACCAAAATCTTATCACAAGGTCAATTACATTCCTGGGTGGGATTGAACCACCAACCTTTTGGTTAATAGCCTTACACACTAACCAATTGCACCACAGAGACACTTTGCAAAAGTACATACTGACAAAGGCTAATAAGCATTCATCTAGAACGTTTCCTAGAAAAACTTTAAAAAGGTAATAATCTGGAGAGTTTTTGTAAGATGTTTCTTCCATCAACCAACGAAGAAACACATTGGTACTTTCCCATGATGAGTGAGTGCTTCAGGATCTCATGCACTTACATGTGCAGCAGAGTACAGCAATGGAAGCATGCTGAGCCCATAACCCAGAGGTAGGCAGATTGAAACTATCCTCTGCTATATGCATTTTTTTTTGTTAATTAAAGTAATCCAAAACTGGGATTGATATTTTGCCTCTTTTATTTTTACTTAAAGTACAATAACTTTTACCAATTAATTTGTTTTAATAGTATATTGACAGTATTGTTTTCTTTCAAAAATCCACTTAATTTTCTTTACCCTATTATTAAAATGGTAATTGACAAAAACAAACTACATTGTCACCAGAAGAGCAATACAAAATGTACAAGTGATATATTAAAATCATCTTTCCAGCTTGAATTTCAATGATGCATTGGGGCAACGATTTTGTGAGAAACATCTTCACCCTTAAATAAAGATTTTCTTAATTCCTTACCTGTGTGCTAATTACATATCACCTTGTTTTCACATTAAACAGACTTCCACATGAGAAAGCAGCAAGGATGCAGTGGCGTTAATGTTTCCTGGTGTCAACCTGTATTATTTCAGTAGACATTGAAATGAGGATGCATCTTGCTGCCTTTCCAATGAAGCAAGTTTAATTTAGTAATAGGTGAAAAACCATCCTTACAAAGGTGTTAATCAGAGACTTGGCTTTGTGGACACTTTTCAGAGAACAAATTTGTTAGCATAAAAATAAAGCCAGAAAATGAAGAGCTGTTTAATCACTCAATTGGATTTTTCTGCCAGCATATTTTTTTTCTCTGCAACCTACTGCTAAATTGTGCTTCCTAGCTGTTTTTATAAAATCACTGAATCAAATCTAACTCTGATTACATCAGGGAAGGCCAGGTACCCACACCATAACAAGGGGTTTGAAATTTTGACTTGTCTACTTAAATATCACCAAAATCTGATCACAAGGTCAATTACATCCCTGGGTGGGATTGAACCACCAACCTTTTGGTTAATAGCCGAACACACTAACCGATTGCGCCACAGAGACACTTTGCAAAAAGTTCATACTGACAAAGGCTAATAAGCATTCATCTAGAACGTTTCCTAGAAAAACTTTAAAAAGTCAATAATCTGGAGAGTTTTTGTAAGATGTTTCTTCCATCAACCAACGAAGAAACACATTGGTACTTTCCCATGATGAGTGAGTGCTTCAGGATCTCTTGCACTTACATGTGCAGCAGAGTACTGCAATGGAAGCATGCTGGGCCGATAACCCAGAGGTAGGCAGATTGAAACTATCCTCTGCTATATGCATTTTTTTTTAATTAAAGTAATCCAAAATTGGGATTGATATTTTAGCTCTTTTATTTTTACTTAAAGTACAATAACTTTTACCATTTTAATTTGTTTAATAGTATATTGACAGTATTGTTTTCTTTCAAAAATCCACTTAATTTTCTTTACCCTATTATTAAAATGGTAATTGACAAAAACAAACTACATTGTCACCAGAAGAGCAATACAAAATGTACAAGTGATATATTAAAATCATCTTTCCAGCTTGAATTTCAATGATGCATTGGGGCAACGATTTTGTGAGAAACATCTTCACCCTTAAATAAAGATTTTCTTAATTCCTTACCTGTGTGCTAATTAGATATCACCTTGTTTTCACATTAAACAGACTTCCACATGAGAAAGCAGCAAGGATGCAGTGGCGTTAATGTTTCCTGGTGTCAACCTGTATTATTTCAGTAGATATTGAAATGACGATGCATCTTGCTGCCTTTCCAATAAAGCAAGTTTAATTTAGTAATAGGTTAAAAACCATCCCTACAAAGGTGTTAATCAGATACTTGGCTTTGTGGACACTTTTCAGAGAACAAATTTGTTAGCATAAAAATAAAGCCAGAAAATGAAGAGCTGTTTAATCACTCAATTGGATTTTTTTGCCAGCATTTTTCTTTTTCTCTGCAACCCACTGCTAAATTGTGCTTCCTAGCTGTTTTTTTTATAAAATCACTTAATCAAATCTAACTCTGATTACATCAGAGAAGGCCAGGTACCCTACACCACAAGAGGGGGTTTGAAATTTTGACTTGTCTACTTAAAGATCACCAAAATCTGATAACAAGGTAAATTACGTCCCTGGGTGGGATTGAACCACCAACCTTTTGGATAATAACCGAACACGCTAACTGATTGCGCCACAGTGACACTTTGCAAACGTACATTCTGACAAACGCTAATAAGCATTCATCTAGAACATTTCCTAGAAAAACTTTAAAAAGTCAATAATCTGGAGAGTTTTTGTAAGATGTTTCTTCCATCAATCAACGAAGAACATTCAAGCTGATTTCTTGCAGCAGCTGGGCACTGTAACAGCTCCAGAGCTGCTCTGTAAGGCAACTAAAAGGGTGTGGGCCCTGCAGCACTACCTGTAGTTCGCATTGTGCGTTGGAAGGCACAAAGTAAGCAGACGGGAGAAGTCAGGATAGTGCGCAAGGGCATAGAAGGGAGCGGCTCAAGAAAAGAGAAGTGGAAACAGACAGCAAACTAGGCTGGAGAGAGACCTGAGACAAAGAGATCTGAATTATATGAGAGCCGACCAGGGGAAACACAAATTATGCAGTCAAGTTTCCCACATTTGGGGAAATCAAAGGGGCAGCACACCCAGAGTGCAATGGGTGAGCCTTGCCCTGGGAGAAGCACCTACATGATCATAGTATCTCACCTGGCAGGTAAGTAGGAGTTGGGCTAGAGCTGGGGAGGGTCGCTGCTCGGGCACCCCCCTGTCAAGTGGAGGAGATCCAACTGAGGCAGCACAAGGGAACTCTCGAAAGAAGAACAAGGCTAGAGGAAGATCTGAGACAAAGAAATCTGACTTTTACCAGAGCTGACCAGAGGAAAGCACAAACACAGTCCCCCACTACCACAAATAATGCAGTCGAGTTTCCCACATTTGGGGAAATCACAGGGGTCATCATACCCAGAATGCAATGAATGAACCTCACCCTGGGAGAACAATCTTCATGACCATGATATCTCCTATGCAAAATAAGTATGATTTGGGATAGGGCTGGGGAGTGCCGCTGCTCAGGCACATCTCTGTCAAGTAAAGGCGATTCAACTGAGGCAGCACAAGGGAACTCTCATCTGGGGACAACAACTGCAGGGAGAACACATATTTTCAGATGAACATGGGAGGGCAGAAGGCTGCCTAATACTGAAGCACCCCCAAACAACAAACCAAATGCAACAACTAGTGCAAGCATTCCTGGGGGAAGGCTTGCAGCAGATGGATTTGCATATGGTGATGTCATCCAAGCAGTGGGTCAAAGTTGGCTTCAACCCTCGTCTGCATATGAAAAGAGAAAAGGGGCGTGCAGGGCATGGCGGCCTTTTGCGGCGCTTGGGTGACCCTTAGTTCGCATTAAACACCCCCACCCTCCTTCGGTGTGGGGCTCATGTTGGCAATGCCCCAGCCCCTGAAGCATTCAAGCTGATTTCTTGCAGCAGCTGGGTACTGTAACAGCTCCAGAGCTGCTCTGTGAGGCAAGTAAAAGGGTGTGGGCCCTGCAGCACTACCTGTAGTTTGCATTGTGTGTTGGAAGGCACAAAGTAAGCAGACGGGAGAAGTCAGGATAGTGCGCAAGGGCATAGAAGGGAGCGGCTCAAGAAAAGAGAAGTGGAAACAGACAGCAAACTAGGCTGGAGAGAGACCTGAGACAAAGAGATCTGAATTATACGAGAGACGACCAGGGGAAACACAAATTATGCAGTCAAGTTTCCCACATTTGGGGAAATCACAGGGGCAGAACACCCAGAGTGCAATGGGTGAGCCTTGCCCTGGGAGAAGCACCTACATGATCATAGTATCTCACCTGGCAGGTAAGTAGGAGTTGGGCTAGAGCTGGGGAGGGTCGCTGCTCGGGTACCCCCCTGTCAAGTGAAGGAGATCCAACTGAGGCAGCACAAGGGAACTCTCGAAAGAGGAACAAGGCTAGAGGAAGATCTGAGACAAAGAAATCTGATTTTTACCAGAGTTGACCAGAAGAAAGCACAAACACAGTCCCCCACTACCACAAATAATGCAGTCGAGTTTCCCACATTTGGGGAAATCACAGGGGTCAGCATACCCAGAATGCAATGAATGAACCTCACCCTGGGAGAACAATCTTCATGACCATGGTATCTCCTATGCAAAATAAGTATGATTTGGGATAGGGCTGGGGAGGGCCGCTGCTCAGGCACATCTCTGTCAAGTAAAGGAGATTCAACTGAGGCAGCACAAGGGAACTCTCATCTGGGGACACCAACTGCAGGGAGAACACATATTTTCAGATGAACATGGGAGGGCAGAAGGCTGCCTAATACTGAAGCACCCCCAAACAACAAACCAAATGCAACAACTAGTGCAAGCATTCCTGGGGGAAGGCCTGCAGCAGATGGATTTGCATATGGTGATGTCATCCAAGCAGTGGGTCAAAGTTGGCTTCAACCCTCGTCTGCATATGAAAAGAAAAAAGGGATGTGCAGGGCATGGTGTCCTTTTGTGGCGCTTGGATGACCCCTCCTTCGGTGTGGGGCTCATGTTGGCTATGCCCCAGCCCCTGAAGCATTCAAGATGACTTCTTGCAGCAGCTGGGCACTGTAACAGCTCCAGAGCTGTTCTGTAAAGCATGTAAAAGGGTGTGGGCCCTGCAGCACTACCTGTAGTATGCATTGTGCGTTGGAAGGCACAAAGTAAGCAGACGGGAGAGGTCAGGATAGTGCGCAAGGGCATAGAAGGGAGCGGCTCAAGAAAAAAGAAGTGGAAACAGACAGCAAACTAGGCTGGAGAAAGACCTGAGACAAAGAGATCTGAATTATACGAGAGCCGACCAGAGGAAACACAAATTATGCAGTCAAGTTTCCCACATTTGGGGAAATCGCAGGAGCAGCACACCCAGAGTGCAATGGGTGAGCCTTGCCCTGGGAGAAGCACCTTCCTGATCATAGTATCTCACCTGGCAGGTAAGTAGGAGTTGGGCTAGAGCTGGGGAGGGTCGCTGCTCGGGCACCCCCCTGTCAAGTGGAGGAGATCCAACTGAGGCAGCACAAGGGAACTCTCGAAAGAAGAACAAGGCTAGAGGAAGATCTGAGACAAAGAAATCTGACTTTTACCAGAGCTGACCAGAGGAAAGCACAAACACAGTCCCCCACTACCACAAATAATGCAGTCGAGTTTCCCACATTTGGGGAAATCACAGGGGTCATCATACCCAGAATGCAATGAATGAACCTCACCCTGGGAGAACAATCTTCATGACCATGATATCTCCTATGCAAAATAAGTATGATTTGGGATAGGGCTGGGGAGTGCCGCTGCTCAGGCACATCTCTGTCAAGTAAAGGCGATTCAACTGAGGCAGCACAAGGGAACTCTCATCTGGGGACAACAACTGCAGGGAGAACACATATTTTCAGATGAACATGGGAGGGCAGAAGGCTGCCTAATACTGAAGCACCCCCAAACAACAAACCAAATGCAACAACTAGTGCAAGCATTCCTGGGGGAAGGCCTGCAGCAGATGGATTTGCATATGGTGATGTCATCCAAGCAGTGGGTCAAAGTTGGCTTCAACCCTCGTCTGCATATGAAAAGAGAAAAGGGGCATGCAGGGCATGGCGGCCTTTTGCGGCGCTTGGGTGACCCTTAGTTCGCATTAAACACCCCCACCCTCCTTCGGTGTGGGGCTCATGTTGGCAATGCCCCAGCCCCTGAAGCATTCAAGCTGATTTCTTGCAGCAGCTGGGTACTGTAACAGCTCCAGAGCTGCTCTGTGAGGCAAGTAAAAGGGTGTGGGCCCTGCAGCACTACCTGTAGTTTGCATTGTGTGTTGGAAGGCACAAAGTAAGCAGACGGGAGAAGTCAGGATAGTGCGCAAGGGCATAGAAGGGAGCGGCTCAAGAAAAGAGAAGTGGAAACAGACAGCAAACTAGGCTGGAGAGAGACCTGAGACAAAGAGATCTGAATTATACGAGAGACGACCAGGGGAAACACAAATTATGCAGTCAAGTTTCCCACATTTGGGGAAATCACAGGGGCAGCACACCCAGAGTGCAATGGGTGAGCCTTGCCCTGGGAGAAGCACCTACATGATCATAGTATCTCACCTGGCAGGTAAGTAGGAGTTGGGCTAGAGCTGGGGAGGGTCGCTGCTCGGGTACCCCCCTGTCAAGTGAAGGAGATCCAACTGAGGCAGCACAAGGGAACTCTCGAAAGAGGAACAAGGCTAGAGGAAGATCTGAGACAAAGAAATCTGATTTTTACCAGAGTTGACCAGAAGAAAGCACAAACACAGTCCCCCACTACCACAAATAATGCAGTCGAGTTTCCCACATTTGGGGAAATCACAGGGGTCAGCATACCCAGAATGCAATGAATGAACCTCACCCTGGGAGAACAATCTTCATGACCATGGTATCTCCTATGCAAAATAAGTATGATTTGGGATAGGGCTGGGGAGGGCCGCTGCTCAGGCACATCTCTGTCAAGTAAAGGAGATTCAACTGAGGCAGCACAAGGGAACTCTCATCTGGGGACAACAACTGCAGGGAGAACACATATTTTCAGATGAACATGGGAGGGCAGAAGGCTGCCTAATACTGAAGCACCCCCAAACAACAAACCAAATGCAACAACTAGTGCAAGCATTCCTGGGGGAAGGCCTGCAGCAGATGGATTTGCATATGGTGATGTCATCCAAGCAGTGGGTCAAAGTTGGCTTCAACCCTCGTCTGCATATGAAAAGAAAAAAGGGATGTGCAGGGCATGGTGTCCTTTTGTGGCGCTTGGATGACCCCTCCTTCGGTGTGGGGCTCATGTTGGCTATGCCCCAGCCCCTGAAGCATTCAAGATGATTTCTTGCAGCAGCTGGGCACTGTAACAGCTCCAGAGCTGTTCTGTAAAGCATGTAAAAGGGTGTGGGCCCTGCAGCACTACCTGTAGTATGCATTGTGCGTTGGAAGGCACAAAGTAAGCAGACGGGAGAGGTCAGGATAGTGCGCAAGGGCATAGAAGGGAGCGGCTCAAGAAAAGAGAAGTGGAAACAGACAGCAAACTAGGCTGGAGAAAGACCTGAGACAAAGAGATCTGAATTATACGAGAGCCGACCAGAGGAAACACAAATTATGCAGTCAAGTTTCCCACATTTGGGGAAATCGCAGGAGCAGCACACCCAGAGTGCAATGGGTGAGCCTTGCCCTGGGAGAAGCACCTTCCTGATCATAGTATCTCACCTGGCAGGTAAGTAGGAGTTGGGCTAGAGCTTGGGAGGGTCGCTGCTCGGGCACCCCCCTGTCAAGTGGAGGAGATCCAACTGAGGCAGCACAAGGGAACTCTCGAAAGAAGAACAAGGCTAGAGGAAGATCTGAGACAAAGAAATCTGACTTTTACCAGAGCTGACCAGAGGAAAGCACAAACACAGTCCCCCACTACCACAAATAATGCAGTCGAGTTTCCCACATTTGGGGAAATCACAGGGGTCATCATACCCAGAATGCAATGAATGAACCTCACCCTGGGAGAACAATCTTCATGACCATGATATCTCCTATGCAAAATAAGTATGATTTGGGATAGGGCTGGGGAGTGCCGCTGCTCAGGCACATCTCTGTCAAGTAAAGGCGATTCAACTGAGGCAGCACAAGGGAACTCTCATCTGGGGACAACAACTGCAGGGAGAACACATATTTTCAGATGAACATGGGAGGGCAGAAGGCTGCCTAATACTGAAGCACCCCCAAACAACAAACCAAATGCAACAACTAGTGCAAGCATTCCTGGGGGAAGGCCTGCAGCAGATGGATTTGCATATGGTGATGTCATCCAAGCAGTGGGTCAAAGTTGGCTTCAACCCTCGTCTGCATATGAAAAGAGAAAAGGGGCATGCAGGGCATGGCGGCCTTTTGCGGCGCTTGGGTGACCCTTAGTTCGCATTAAACACCCCCACCCTCCTTCGGTGTGGGGCTCATGTTGGCAATGCCCCAGCCCCTGAAGCATTCAAGCTGATTTCTTGCAGCAGCTGGGTACTGTAACAGCTCCAGAGCTGCTCTGTGAGGCAAGTAAAAGGGTGTGGGCCCTGCAGCACTACCTGTAGTTTGCATTGTGTGTTGGAAGGCACAAAGTAAGCAGACGGGAGAAGTCAGGATAGTGCGCAAGGGCATAGAAGGGAGCGGCTCAAGAAAAGAGAAGTGGAAACAGACAGCAAACTAGGCTGGAGAGAGACCTGAGACAAAGAGATCTGAATTATACGAGAGACGACCAGGGGAAACACAAATTATGCAGTCAAGTTTCCCACATTTGGGGAAATCACAGGGGCAGCACACCCAGAGTGCAATGGGTGAGCCTTGCCCTGGGAGAAGCACCTACATGATCATAGTATCTCACCTGGCAGGTAAGTAGGAGTTGGGCTAGAGCTGGGGAGGGTCGCTGCTCGGGTACCCCCCTGTCAAGTGAAGGAGATCCAACTGAGGCAGCACAAGGGAACTCTCAAAAGAGGAACAAGGCTAGAGGAAGATCTGAGACAAAGAAATCTGATTTTTACCAGAGTTGACCAGAAGAAAGCACAAACACAGTCCCCCACTACCACAAATAATGCAGTCGAGTATCCCACATTTGGGGAAATCACAGGGGTCAGCATACCCAGAATGCAATGAATGAACCTCACCCTGGGAGAACAATCTTCATGACCATGGTATCTCCTATGCAAAATAAGTATGATTTGGGATAGGGCTGGGGAGGGCCGCTGCTCAGGCACATCTCTGTCAAGTAAAGGAGATTCAACTGAGGCAGCACAAGGGAACTCTCATCTGGGGACAACAACTGCAGGGAGAACACATATTTTCAGATGAACATGGGAGGGCAGAAGGCTGCCTAATACTGAAGCACCCCCAAACAACAAACCAAATGCAACAACTAGTGCAAGCATTCCTGGGGGAAGGCCTGCAGCAGATGGATTTGCATATGGTGATGTCATCCAAGCAGTGGGTCAAAGTTGGCTTCAACCCTCGTCTGCATATGAAAAGAAAAAAGGGATGTGCAGGGCATGGTGTCCTTTTGTGGCGCTTGGATGACCCCTCCTTCGGTGTGGGGCTCATGTTGGCTATGCCCCAGCCCCTGAAGCATTCAAGATGATTTCTTGCAGCAGCTGGGCACTGTAACAGCTCCAGAGCTGTTCTGTAAAGCATGTAAAAGGGTGTGGGCCCTGCAGCACTACCTGTAGTATGCATTGTGCGTTGGAAGGCACAAAGTAAGCAGACGGGAGAGGTCAGGATAGTGCGCAAGGGCATAGAAGGGAGCGGCTCAAGAAAAGAGAAGTGGAAACAGACAGCAAACTAGGCTGGAGAAAGACCTGAGACAAAGAGATCTGAATTATACGAGAGCCGACCAGAGGAAACACAAATTATGCAGTCAAGTTTCCCACATTTGGGGAAATCGCAGGAGCAGCACACCCAGAGTGCAATGGGTGAGCCTTGCCCTGGGAGAAGCACCTTCCTGATCATAGTATCTCACCTGGCAGGTAAGTAGGAGTTGGGCTAGAGCTGGGGAGGGTCGCTGCTCGGGCACCCCCCTGTCAAGTGAAGGAGATCCAACTGAGGCAGCACAAGGGAACTCTCGAAAGAAGAACAAGGCTAGAGGAAGTTCTGAGACAAAGAAATCTGACTTTTACCAGAGCTGACCAGAGGAAAGCACAAACACAGTCCCCCACTACCACAAATAATGCAGTCGAGTTTCCCACATTTGGGGAAATCACAGGGGTCAGCATACCCAGAATGCAATGAATGAACCTCACCCTGGGAGAACAATCTTCATGACCATGGTATCTCCTATGCAAAATAAGTATGATTTGGGATAGGGCTGGGGAGGGCCGCTGCTCAGGCACATCTCTGTCAAGTAAAGGCGATTCAACTGAGGCAGCACAAGGGAACTCTCATCTGGGGACAACAACTGCAGGGAGAACACATATTTTCAGATGAACATGGGAGGGCAGAAGGCTGCCTAATACTGAAGCACCCCCAAACAACAAACCAAATGCAACAACTAGTGCAAGCATTCCTGGGGGAAGGCCTGCAGCAGATGGATTTGCATATGGTGATGTCATCCAAGCAGTGGGTCAAAGTTGGCTTCAACCCTCGTCTGCATATGAAAAGAAAAAAGGGATGTGCAGGGCATGGCGGCCTTTTGCGGCGCTTGCATGACCCCTAATTCGCATTAAACACCTCCACCCTCCTTCGGTGTGGGGCTCATGTTGGCTATGCCCCAGCACCTGAAGCATTCAAGCTTATTTCTTGCAGCAGCTGGGCACTGTAACAGCTCCAGAGCTGCTCTGTAAGGCAACTAAAAGGGTGTGGGCCCTGCAGCACTACCTGTAGTTCGCATTGTGCGTTGGAAGGCACAAAGTAAGCAGACGGGAGAAGTCAGGATAGTGCGCAAGGGCATAGAAGGGAGCGGTTCAAGAAAAGAGAAGTGGAAACAGACAGCAAACTAGGCTGGAGAGAGACCTGAGACAAAGAGATCTGAATTATACGAGAGCCGACCAGAGGAAACACAAATTATGCAGTCAAGTGTCCCACATTTGGGGAAATCGCAGGAGCAGCACACCCAGAGTGCAATGGGTGAGCCTTGCCCTGGGAGAAGCACCTTCCTGATCATAGTATCTCACCTGGCAGGTAAGTAGGAGTTGGGCTAGAGCTGGGTAGGATCGCTGCTCGGGCACCCCCCTGTCAAGTGAAGGAGATCCAACTGAGGCAGCACAAGGGAACTCTCCAAAGAAGAACAAGGCTAGAGGAAGATCTGAGACAAAGAAATCTGACTTTTACCAGAGCTGACCAGAGGAAAGCACAAACACAGTCCCCCTCTACCACAAATAATGCAGTCGAGTTTTCCACATTTGGGGAAATCACAGGGGTCATCATACCCAGAATGCAATGAATGAACCTCACCCTGGGAGAACAATCTTCATGACCATGATATCTCCTATGCAAAATAAGTATGATTTGGGATAGGGCTGGGGAGGGCCGCTGCTCAGGCACATCTCTGTCAAGTAAAGGCGATTCAACTGAGGCAGCACAAGGGAACTCTCATCTGGGGACAACAACTGCAGGGAGAACACATATTTTCAGATGAACATGGGAGGGCAGAAGGCTGCCTAATACTGAAGCACCCCCAAACAACAAACCAAATGCAACAACTAGTACAAGCATTCCTGGGGGAAGGCCTGCAGCAGATGGATTTGCATATGGTGATGTCATCCAAGCAGTGGGTCAAAGTTGGCTTCAACCCTCGTCTGCATATGAAAAGAAAAAAGGGATGTGCAGGGCATGGCGTCCTTTTGTGGCGCTTGGATGACCCTTAATTCGCATTAAACATCTCCACCCTCCTTCGGTGTGGGGCTCATGTTGGCTATGCCCCAGCCCCTGAAGCATTCAAGATGATTTCTTGCAGCAGCTGGGCACTGTAACAGCTCCAGAGCTGTTCTGTAAAGCATGTAAAAGGGTGTGGGCCCTGCAGCACTACCTGTAGTTTGCATTGTGTGTTGGAAGGCACAAAGTAAGCAGACGGGAGAAGTCAGGATAGTGCGCAAGGGCATAGAAGGGAGCGGCTCAAGAAAAGAGAAGTGGAAACAGACAGCAAACTAGGCTGGAGAGAGACCTGAGACAAAGAGATCTGAATTATACGAGAGACGACCAGGGGAAACACAAATTATGCAGTCAAGTTTCCCACATTTGGGGAAATCACAGGGGCAGCACACCCAGAGTGCAATGGGTGAGCCTTGCCCTGGGAGAAGCACCTACATGATCATAGTATCTCGCCTGGCAGGTAAGTAGGAGTTGGGCTAGAGCTGGGGAGGGTCGTTGCTCGGGTACCCCCCTGTCAAGTTAAGGAGATCCAACTGAGGCAGCACAAGGGAACTCTCGAAAGAGGAACAAGGCTAGAGGAAGATCTGAGACAAAGAAATCTGATTTTTACCAGAGTTGACCAGAAGAAAGCACAAACACAGTCCCCCACTACCACAAATAATGCAGTCGAGTTTCCCACATTTGGGGAAATCACAGGGGTCAGCATACCCAGAATGCAATGAATGAACCTCACCCTGGGAGAACAATCTTCATGACCATGGTATCTCCTATGCAAAATAAGTATGATTTGGGATAGGGCTGGGGAGGGCCGCTGCTCAGGCACATCTCTGTCAAGTAAAGGAGATTCAACTGAGGCAGCACAAGGGAACTCTCATCTGGGGACAACAACTGCAGGGAGAACACATATTTTCAGATGAACATGGGAGGGCAGAAGGCTGCCTAATACTGAAGCACCCCCAAACAACAAACCAAATGCAACAACTAGTGCAAGCATTCCTGGGGGAAGGCCTGCAGCAGATGGATTTGCATATGGTGATGTCATCCAAGCAGTGGGTCAAAGTTGGCTTCAACCCTCGTCTGCATATGAAAAGAAAAAAGGGATGTGCAGGGCATGGTGTCCTTTTGTGGCGCTTGGATGACCCCTCCTTCGGTGTGGGGCTCATGTTGGCTATGCCCCAGCCCCTGAAGCATTCAAGATGATTTCTTGCAGCAGCTGGGCACTGTAACAGCTCCAGAGCTGTTCTGTAAAGCATGTAAAAGGGTGTGGGCCCTGCAGCACTACCTGTAGTATGCATTGTGCGTTGGAAGGCACAAAGTAAGCAGACGGGAGAGGTCAGGATAGTGCGCAAGGGCATAGAAGGGAGCGGCTCAAGAAAAGAGAAGTGGAAACAGACAGCAAACTAGGCTGGAGAAAGACCTGAGACAAAGAGATCTGAATTATACGAGAGCCGACCAGAGGAAACACAAATTATGCAGTCAAGTTTCCCACATTTGGGGAAATCGCAGGAGCAGCACACCCAGAGTGCAATGGGTGAGCCTTGCCCTGGGAGAAGCACCTTCCTGATCATAGTATCTCACCTGGCAGGTAAGTAGGAGTTGGGCTAGAGCTGGGGAGGGTCGCTGCTCGGGCACCCCCCTGTCAAGTGAAGGAGATCCAACTGAGGCAGCACAAGGGAACTCTCGAAAGAAGAACAAGGCTAGAGGAAGATCTGAGACAAAGAAATCTGACTTTTACCAGAGCTGACCAGAGGAAAGCACAAACACAGTCCCCCACTACCACAAATAATGCAGTCGAGTTTCCCACATTTGGGGAAATCACAGGGGTCAGCATACCCAGAATGCAATGAATGAACCTCACCCTGGGAGAACAATCTTCATGACCATGGTATCTCCTATGCAAAATAAGTATGATTTGGGATAGGGCTGGGGAGGGCCGCTGCTCAGGCACATCTCTGTCAAGTAAAGGCGATTCAACTGAGGCAGCACAAGGGAACTCTCATCTGGGGACAACAACTGCAGGGAGAACACATATTTTCAGATGAACATGGGAGGGCAGAAGGCTGCCTAATACTGAAGCACCCCCAAACAACAAACCAAATGCAACAACTAGTGCAAGCATTCCTGGGGGAAGGCCTGCAGCAGATGGATTTGCATATGGTGATGTCATCCAAGCAGTGGGTCAAAGTTGGCTTCAACCCTCGTCTGCATATGAAAAGAAAAAAGGGATGTGCAGGGCATGGCGGCCTTTTGCGGCGCTTGCATGACCCCTAATTCGCATTAAACACCTCCACCCTCCTTCGGTGTGGGGCTCATGTTGGCTATGCCCCAGCACCTGAAGCATTCAAGCTGATTTCTTGCAGCAGCTGGGCACTGTAACAGCTCCAGAGCTGCTCTGTAAGGCAACTAAAAGGGTGTGGGCCCTGCAGCACTACCTGTAGTTCGCATTGTGCGTTGGAAGGCACAAAGTAAGCAGACGGGAGAAGTCAGGATAGTGCGCAAGGGCATAGAAGGGAGCGGTTCAAGAAAAGAGAAGTGGAAACAGACAGCAAACTAGGCTGGAGAGAGACCTGAGACAAAGAGATCTGAATTATACGAGAGCCGACCAGAGGAAACACAAATTATGCAGTCAAGTGTCCCACATTTGGGGAAATCGCAGGAGCAGCACACCCAGAGTGCAATGGGTGAGCCTTGCCCTGGGAGAAGCACCTTCCTGATCATAGTATCTCACCTGGCAGGTAAGTAGGAGTTGGGCTAGAGCTGGGGAGGGTCGCTGCTCGGGCACCCCCCTGTCAAGTGAAGGAGATCCAACTGAGGCAGCACAAGGGAACTCTCGAAAGAAGAACAAGGCTAGAGGAAGATCTGAGACAAAGAAATCTGACTTTTACCAGAGCTGACCAGAGGAAAGCACAAACACAGTCCCCCTCTACCACAAATAATGCAGTCGAGTTTTCCACATTTGGGGAAATCACAGGGGTCATCATACCCAGAATGCAATGAATGAACCTCACCCTGGGAGAACAATCTTCATGACCATGATATCTCCTATGCAAAATAAGTATGATTTGGGATAGGGCTGGGGAGGGCCGCTGCTCAGGCACATCTCTGTCAAGTAAAGGCGATTCAACTGAGGCAGCACAAGGGAACTCTCATCTGGGGACAACAACTGCAGGGAGAACACATATTTTCAGATGAACATGGGAGGGCAGAAGGCTGCCTAATACTGAAGCACCCCCAAACAACAAACCAAATGCAACAACTAGTACAAGCATTCCTGGGGGAAGGCCTGCAGCAGATGGATTTGCATATGGTGATGTCATCCAAGCAGTGGGTCAAAGTTGGCTTCAACCCTCGTCTGCATATGAAAAGAAAAAAGGGATGTGCAGGGCATGGCGTCCTTTTGTGGCGCTTGGATGACCCTTAATTCGCATTAAACATCTCCACCCTCCTTCGGTGTGGGGCTCATGTTGGCTATGCCCCAGCCCCTGAAGCATTCAAGATGATTTCTTGCAGCAGCTGGGCACTGTAACAGCTCCAGAGCTGTTCTGTAAAGCATGTAAAAGGGTGTGGGCCCTGCAGCACTACCTGTAGTATGCATTGTGCGTTGGAAGGCACAAAGTAAGCAGATGGGAGAGGTCAGGATAGTGCGCAAGGGCATAGAAGGGAGCGGCTCAAAAAAAGAGAAGTGGAAACAGACAGCAAACTAGGCTGGAGAAAGACCTGAGACAAAGAGATCTGAATTATACGAGAGCCGACCAGAGGAAACACAAATTATGCAGTCAAGTTTCCCACATTTGGGGAAATCGCAGGAGCAGCACACCCAGAGTGCAATGGGTGAGCCTTGCCCTGGGAGAAGCACCTTCCTGATCATAGTATCTCACCTGGCAGGTAAGTAGGAGTTGGGCTAGAGCTGGGGAGGGTCGCTGCTCGGGCACCCCCTTGTCAAGTGAAGGAGATCCAACTGAGGCAGCACAAGGGAACTCTCGAAAGAAGAACAAGGCTAGAGGAAGATCTGAGACAAAGAAATCTGACTTTTACCAGAGCTGAGCAGAGGAAAGCACAAACACAGTCCCCCTCTACCACAAATAATGCAGTCGAGTTTCCCACATTTGGGGAAATCACAGGGGTCAGCATACCCAGAATGCAATGAATGAACCTCACCCTGGGAGAACAATCTTCATGACCATGGTATCTCCTATGCAAAATAAGTATGATTTGGGATAGGGCTGGGGAGGGCCGCTGCTCAGGCACATCTCTGTCAAGTAAAGGCGATTCAACTGAGGCAGCACAAGGGAACTCTCATCTGGGGACAACAACTGCAGGGAGAACACATATTTTCAGATGAACATGGGAGGGCAGAAGGCTGCCTAATACTGAAGCACCCCCAAACAACAAACCAAATGCAACAACTAGTGCAAGCATTCCTGGGGGAAGGCCTGCAGCAGATGGATTTGCATATGGTGATGTCATCCAAGCAGTGGGTCAAAGTTGGCTTCAACCCTCGTCTGCATATGAAAAGAAAAAAGGGATGTGCAGGGCATGGCGGCCTTTTGCGGCGCTTGCATGACCCCTAATTCGCATTAAACACCTCCACCCTCCTTCGGTGTGGGGCTCATGTTGGCTATGCCCCAGCACCTGAAGCATTCAAGCTGATTTCTTGCAGCAGCTGGGCACTGTAACAGCTCCAGAGCTGCTCTGTAAGGCAACTAAAAGGGTGTGGGCCCTGCAGCACTACCTGTAGTTCGCATTGTGCGTTGGAAGGCACAAAGTAAGCAGACGGGAGAAGTCAGGATAGTGCGCAAGGGCATAGAAGGGAGCGGTTCAAGAAAAGAGAAATGGAAACAGACAGCAAACTAGGCTGGAGAGAGACCTGAGACAAAGAGATCTGAATTATACGAGAGCCGACCAGAGGAAACACAAATTATGCAGTCAAGTGTCCCACATTTGGGGAAATCGCAGGAGCAGCACACCCAGAGTGCAATGGGTGAGCCTTGCCCTGGGAGAAGCACCTTCCTGATCATAGTATCTCACCTGGCAGGTAAGTAGGAGTTGGGCTAGAGCTGGGGAGGGTCGCTGCTCGGGCACCCCCCTGTCAAGTGAAGGAGATCCAACTGAGGCAGCACAAGGGAACTCTCGAAAGAAGAACAAGGCTAGAGGAAGATCTGAGACAAAGAAATCTGACTTTTACCAGAGCTGACCAGAGGAAAGCACAAACACAGTCCCCCTCTACCACAAATAATGCAGTCGAGTTTTCCACATTTGGGGAAATCACAGGGGTCATCATACCCAGAATGCAATGAATGAACCTCACCCTGGGAGAACAATCTTCATGACCATGATATCTCCTATGCAAAATAAGTATGATTTGGGATAGGGCTGGGGAGGGCCGCTGCTCAGGCACATCTCTGTCAAGTAAAGGCGATTCAACTGAGGCAGCACAAGGGAACTCTCATCTGGGGACAACAACTGCAGGGAGAACACATATTTTCAGATGAACATGGGAGGGCAGAAGGCTGCCTAATACTGAAGCACCCCCAAACAACAAACCAAATGCAACAACTAGTACAAGCATTCCTGGGGGAAGGCCTGCAGCAGATGGATTTGCATATGGTGATGTCATCCAAGCAGTGGGTCAAAGTTGGCTTCAACCCTCGTCTGCATATGAAAAGAAAAAAGGGATGTGCAGGGCATGGCGTCCTTTTGTGGCGCTTGGATGACCCTTAATTCGCATTAAACATCTCCACCCTCCTTCGGTGTGGGGCTCATGTTGGCTATGCCCCAGCCCCTGAAGCATTCAAGATGATTTCTTGCAGCAGCTGGGCACTGTAACAGCTCCAGAGCTGTTCTGTAAAGCATGTAAAAGGGTGTGGGCCCTGCAGCACTACCTGTAGTATGCATTGTGCGTTGGAAGGCACAAAGTAAGCAGATGGGAGAGGTCAGGATAGTGCGCAAGGGCATAGAAGGGAGCGGCTCAAAAAAAGAGAAGTGGAAACAGACAGCAAACTAGGCTGGAGAAAGACCTGAGACAAAGAGATTTGAATTATACGAGAGCCGACCAGAGGAAACACAAATTATGCAGTCAAGTTTCCCACATTTGGGGAAATCGCAGGAGCAGCACACCCAGAGTGCAATGGGTGAGCCTTGCCCTGGGAGAAGCACCTTCCTGATCATAGTATCTCACCTGGCAGGTAAGTAGGAGTTGGGCTAGAGCTGAGGAGGGTCGCTGCTCGGGCACCCCCTTGTCAAGTGAAGGAGATCCAACTGAGGCAGCACAAGGGAACTCTCGAAAGAAGAACAAGGCTAGAGGAAGATCTGAGACAAAGAAATCTGACTTTTACCAGAGCTGAGCAGAGGAAAGCACAAACACAGTCCCCCTCTACCACAAATAATGCAGTCGAGTTTCCCACATTTGGGGAAATCACAGGGGTCAGCATACCCAGAATGCAATGAATGAACCTCACCCTGGGAGAACAATCTTCATGACCATGGTATCTCCTATGCAAAATAAGTATGATTTGGGATAGGGCTGGGGAGGGCCGCTGCTCAGGCACATCTCTGTCAAGTAAAGGAGATTCAACTGAGGCAGCACAAGGGAACTCTCATCTGGGGACAACAACTGCAGGGAGAACACATATTTTCAGATGAACATGGGAGGGCAGAAGGCTGCCTAATACTGAAGCACCCCCAAACAACAAACCAAATGCAACAACTAGTGCAAGCATTCCTGGGGGAAGGCCTGCAGCAGATTGATTTGCATATGGTAATGCCATCCAAGCAGTGGGTCAAAGTTGGCTTCAGCCCTCGTCTGCATATGAAAAGAGAAAAGGGGCGTGCAGGGCATGGCGGCCTTTTGCGGCGCTTGGGTGACCCTTAGTTCGCATTAAACACCCCCACCCTCCTTCGGTGTGGGGCTCATGTTGGCAATGCCCCAGCCCCTGAAGCATTCAAGCTGATTTCTTGCAGCAGCTGGGTACTGTAACAGCTCCAGAGCTGCTCTGTGAGGCAAGTAAAAGGGTGTGGGCCCTGCAGCACTACCTGTAGTTTGCATTGTGTGTTGGAAGGCACAAAGTAAGCAGACGGGAGAAGTCAGGATAGTGCGCAAGGGCATAGAAGGGAGCGGCTCAAGAAAAGAGAAGTGGAAACAGACAGCAAACTAGGCTGGAGAGAGACCTGAGACAAAGAGATCTGAATTATACGAGAGACGACCAGGGGAAACACAAATTATGCAGTCAAGTTTCCCACATTTGGGGAAATCACAGGGGCAGCACACCCAGAGTGCAATGGGTGAGCCTTGCCCTGGGAGAAGCACCTACATGATCATAGTATCTCACCTGGCAGGTAAGTAGGAGTTGGGCTAGAGCTGGGGAGGGTCGCTGCTCGGGTACCCCCCTGTCAAGTGAAGGAGATCCAACTGAGGCAGCACAAGGGAACTCTCGAAAGAGGAACAAGGCTAGAGGAAGATCTGAGACAAAGAAATCTGATTTTTACCAGAGTTGACCAGAAGAAAGCACAAACACAGTCCCCCACTACCACAAATAATGCAGTCGAGTTTCCCACATTTGGGGAAATCACAGGGGTCAGCATACCCAGAATGCAATGAATGAACCTCACCCTGGGAGAACAATCTTCATGACCATGGTATCTCCTATGCAAAATAAGTATGATTTGGGATAGGGCTGGGGAGGGCCGCTGCTCAGGCACATCTCTGTCAAGTAAAGGAGATTCAACTGAGGCAGCACAAGGGAACTCTCATCTGGGGACAACAACTGCTGGGAGAACACATATTTTCAGATGAACATGGGAGGGCAGAAGGCTGCCTAATACTGAAGCACCCCCAAACAACAAACCAAATGCAACAACTAGTGCAAGCATTCCTGGGGGAAGGCCTGCAGCAGATGGATTTGCATATGGTGATGTCATCCAAGCAGTGGGTCAAAGTTGGCTTCAACCCTCGTCTGCATATGAAAAGAAAAAAGGGATGTGCAGGGCATGGTGTCCTTTTGTGGCGCTTGGATGACCCCTCCTTCGGTGTGGGGCTCATGTTGGCTATGCCCCAGCCCCTGAAGCATTCAAGATGATTTCTTGCAGCAGCTGGGCACTGTAACAGCTCCAGAGTTGCTCTGTAAAGCATGTAAAAGGGTGTGGGCCCTGCAGCACTACCTGTAGTATGCATTGTGCGTTGGAAGGCACAAAGTAAGCAGACGGGAGAGGTCAGGATAGTGCGCAACTGCATAGAAGGGAGCGGCTCAAGAAAAGAGAAGTGGAAACAGACAGCAAACTAGGCTGGAGAAAGACCTGAGACAAAGAGATCTGAATTATATGAGAGCCGACCAGAGGAAACACAAATTATGCAGTCAAGTGTCCCACATTTGGGGAAATCGCAGGAGCAGCACACCCAGAGTGCAATGGGTGAGCCTTGCCCTGGGAGAAGCACCTTCCTGATCATAGTATCTCACCTGGCAGGTAAATAGGAGTTGGGCTAGAGCTGGGGAGGGTCGCTGCTCGTGCACCCCCCTGTCAAGTGAAGGAGATCCAACTGAGGCAGCACAAGGGAACTCTCGAAAGAAGAACAAGGCTAGAGGAAGATCTGAGACAAAGAAATCTGACTTTTACCAGAGCTGACCAGAGGAAAGCACAAACACAGTGCCCCACTACCACAAATAATGCAGTCGAGTTTCCCACATTTGGGGAAATCACAGGGGTCAGCATACCCAGAATGCAATGAATGAACCTCACCCTGGGAGAACAATCTTCATGACCATGGTATCTCCTATGCAAAATAAGTATGATTTGAGATAGGGCTGGGGAGGGCCGCTGCTCAGGCACATCTCTGTCAAGTAAAGGAGATTCAACTGAGGCAGCACAAGGGAACTCTCATCTGGGGACAACAACTGCAGGGAGAACACATATTTTCAGATGAACATGGGAGGGCAGAAGGCTGCCTAATACTGAAGCACCCCCAAACAACAAACCAAATGCAACAACTAGTGCAAGCATTCCTGGGGGAAGGACTGCAGCAGATTGATTTGCATATGGTAATGCCATCCAAGCAGTGGGTCAAAGTTGGCTTCAACCCTCGTCTGCATATGAAAAGAGAAAAGGGGCGTGCAGGGCATGGCGGCCTTTTGCGGCGCTTGGATGACCCCTAGTTCGCATTAAACACCTCCACCCTCCTTCGGTGTGGGGCTCATGTTGGCTATGCCCCAGCCCCTGAAGCATTCAAGCTGATTTCTTGCAGCAGCTGGGCACTGTAACAGCCCCAGAGCTGCTCTGTAAGGCAAGTAAAAGGGTGTGGGCCCAGAAGTACTACCTGTAGTTTGCATTGTGCATTGGAAAGCACAAAGTAAGCAGACGGGAGAAGTCAGGATAGTGCGCAAGGGCATAGAAGGGAGCGGCTCAAGAAAAGAGAAGTGGAAACAGACAGCAAACTAGGCTGGAGAGAGACCTGAGACAAAGAGATCTGAATTATACGAGAGCCGACCAGGGGAAACACAAATTATGCAGTCAAGTTTCCCACATTTGGGGAAATCGCAGGAGCAGCACACCCAGAGTGCAATGGGTGAGCTTTGCCCTGGGAGAAGCACCTTCATGATCATAGTATCTCACCTGGCAGGTAAGTAGGAGTTGGGCTAGAGCTGGGGAGGGTTGCTGCTCGGGTACCCCCCTGTCAAGTGAAGGAGATCCAACTGAGGCAGCGCAAGGGAACTCTAGAAAAAAGAACAAGGCTAGAGGAAGATCTGAGACAAAGAAATCTGACTTTTACCAGAGCTGACCAGAGGAAAGCACAAACACAGTCCCCCACTACCACAAATAATGCAGTCGAGTTTCCCACATTTGGGGAAATCATAGGGGTCAGCATACCCAGAATGCAATGAATGAACCTCACCCTGGGAGAACAATCTTCATGACCATGGTATCTCCTATGCAAAATAAGTATGATTTGGGATAGAGCTGGGGAGGGCCGCTGCTCAGGCACATCTCTGTCAAGTAAAGGAGATTCAACTGATGCAGCACAAGGGAACTCTCATCTGGGGACAACAACTGCAGGGAGAACACATATTTTCAGATGAACATGGGAGGGCAGAAGGCTGCCTAATACTGAAGCACCCCCAAACAACAAACCAAATGCAACAACTAGTGCAAGCATTCCTGGGGGAAGGCCTGCAGCAGATGGATTTGCATATGGTGATGTCATCCAAGCAGTGGGTCAAAGTTGGCTTCAACCCTCGTCTGCATATGAAAAGAGAAAAGGGGCGTGCAGGGCATGGCGGCCTTTTGCGGCGCTTGGATGACCCCTAGTTCGCATTAAACACCTCCACCCTCCTTCGGTGTGGGGCTCATGTTGGCTATGCCCCAGCCCCTTAAGCATTCAAGCTGATTTCTTGCAGCAGCTGGGCACTGTAACAGCTCCAGAGCTGCTCTGTAAGGCAAGTAAAAGGGTCTCTGTGGCGCAATCAGTTAGTATGTACGGCTATTAACCAAAAGGTTGGTGGTTCAATCCCACCCAGGGACCTGATTGACCTTGTGATCAGATTTTGGTGATATTTAAGTAGACAAGTCAAAATTTCAAACCCCCTCTTATTGTGTAGGGTACCTGGCCTTCTCTGATGTAATCAGAGTTAGATTTGATTCAGTGATTTTATAAAAAACAGCTAGGAAGCACAATTTAGCAGTGGGTTGCAGAGAAAAAAAATATGCTGGCAGAAAAATCCAATTGAGTGATTAAACAGCTCTTCATTTTCTGGCTTTATTTTTATGCTAACAAATTTGTTCTCTGAAAAGTGTCCACAAAGCCAAGTCTCTGATTAACACCTTTGTAAGGATGGTTTTTCACCTATTACTAAATTAAACTTGCTTCATTGGAAAGGCAGCAAGATGCATCCTCATTTCAATGTCTACTGAAATAATACAAGTTGACACCAGGAAACATTAACGCCACTGCATCCTTGCTGCTTTCTCATGTGGAAGTCTGTTTAATGTGAAAACAAGGTGATATCTAATTAGCACACAGGTAAGGAATTAAGAAAATCTTTATTTAAGGGTGAAGATGTTTCTCACAAAATTGTTGACCCAATGCATCATTGAAATTCAAGCTGGAAAGATGAATTTGATATATCACTTGTACATTTTGTATTGCTCTTCTGGTGACAATGTAGTTTGTTTTTGTCAATTACCATTTTAATAATAGGGTAAAGAAAATGAAGTGGATTTTTGAAAGAAAACAATACTGTCAATATACTATTAAAACAAATTAAAATGGTAAAAGTTATTGTACTTTAAGTAAAAATAAAAGAGACAAAATATCAATCCCAGTTTTGGATTACTTTAATTAACAAAAAAAAATGCATATAGCAGAGGATAGTTTCAATCTGCCTACCTCTGGGTTATGGGCCCAGCATGCTTCCATTGCAGTACTCTGCTGCACATGTAAGTGCAAGAGATCCTGAAGCACTCACTCATCATGGGAAAGTACCAATGTGTTTCTTCGTTGGTTGATGGAAGAAACATCTTACAAAAACTCTCCAGATTATTGACTTTTTAAAGTTTTGCTAGGAAACGTTTTAGATGAATGCTTATTAGCCTTTGTCAGTATGGACTTTTGCAAAGTGTCTCTGTGGCGCAATCAGTTAGTATGTACGGCTATTAACCAAAAGGTTGGTGGTTCAATCTTACTCAGGGACCTAATTGACCTTGTTATCAGATTTTGGTGATCTTTAAGTAGACAAGTCAAATTTCATACCCCCTGTTATGGTGTAGGGTACCTGGCCTTCTCTGATGTAATCAGAGTTAGATTTGATTCAGTGATTTTATAAAAACATCTAGGAAGCACAATTTAGCAGTGGGTTGCAGAGAAAAAGAAATATGCTGGCAAAAAAATCAAATTGCGTGATTAAACAGCTCTTTATTTTCTGGCTTTATTTTTATGCTAACAAATTTGTTCTCTGAAAAGTGTCCACAAAGCCAAGTCTCTGATTAACACCTTTGTAAGGATGGTTTTTCACCTATTACTAAATTAAACTTGCTTCATTGGAAAGGCAGCAAGATGCATCCTCATTTCAATGTCTACTGAAATAATACAGGTTGACACCAGGAAATATTAACGCCACTGCATCCTTGCTGCTTTCTCATGTGGAAGTCTGTTTAATGTGAAAACAAGGTGATATCTAATTAGCACACAGGTAAGAAATTACGAAAATCTTTATTTAAGGGTGAAGATGTTTCTCACAAAATTGTTGCCCCAATGCATCATTGAAATTCAAGCTGGAAATATGATTTTAATATATCACTTGTACATTTTGTATTGCTCTTCTGGAGACAATGTAGTTTTTTTTGTCAATTACCATTTTAATAATAGGGTAAAGAAAATTAAGTGGATTTTTGAAAGAAAACTATACTGTCAATATACTATTAAAACAAATTAAAATGGTAAAAGTTATTGTACTTTAAGTAAAAATAAAAGAGCAAAAATATCAATCCCAGTTTTGATTACTTAAATTAACAAAAAAAAAATGCATATAGCAAAGGACAGTTTCAATCTGCCTACCTCTGGGTTATGGGTCCAGCATGCTTCCATTGCAGTACTCTGCTGCACATGTAAGTGCAAGAGATCCTGAAGCACTCACTCATCATGGGAAAGTACCAATGTGTTTATTCGTTGGTTGATGGAAGAAACATCTTACAAAAACTCTCCAGATTATTGATTTTTTTATGTTTTTCTAGGAAACGTTCTAGATGTATGCTTATTAGCCTTTGTCAGTATGGACTCTGTGGCGCAATCGGTTAGTGTGTTTGGCTATTAACCAAAAGGTTGGTGGTTCAATCCCACCCAGGGATGTAATTAACCTTGTGATCAGATTTTGGTGATATTTAAGTAGACAAGTCAAAATTTCAAACATCCTCTTATGGTGTAGGGTACATGGCCTTCTCTGATGTAATCAGAGTTAGATTTGATTCAGTGATTTTATAAAAAACAGCTAGGAAGCACAATTTAGCAGTGGGTTGCAGAGAAAAAAAATATGCTGGCAGAAAAATCCAATCGAGTGATTAAACAGCTCTTCATTTTCTGGCTTTATTTTTATGCTAACAAATTTGTTCTCTGAAAAGTGTCCACAAAGCCAAGTCTCTGATTAACACCTTTGTAAGGATGGTTTTTCACCTATTACTAAATTAAACTTGCTTCATTGGAAAGGCAGCAAGATGCATCCTCATTTCAATGTCTACTGAAATAATACAAGTTGACACCAGGAAACATTAACGCCACTGCATCCTTGCTGCTTTCTCATGTGGAAGTCTGTTTAATGTGAAAACAAGGTGATATCTAATTAGCACACAGGTAAGGAATTAAGAAAATCTTTATTTAAGGGTGAAGATGTTTCTCACAAAATAGTTGACCCAATGCATCATTGAAATTCAAGCTGGAAAGATGATTTTAATATATCACTTGTACATTTTGTATTGCTCTTCTGGTGACAATGTAGTTTGTTTTTGTCAATTACCATTTTAATAATAGGGTAAAGAAAATTAAGTGGATTTTTGAAAGAAAACAATACTGTCAATATACTATTAAAACAAATTAAAATGGTAAAAGTTATTGTACTTTAAGTAAAAATAAAAGAGCCAAAATATCAATCCCTGTTTTGGATTACTTAAATTAACAAACAAAAAAATGCATATAGCAGAGGATAGTTTCAATCTGCCTACCTCTGGGTTATGGGCCCAGCATGCTTCCATTGCTGTACTCTGCTGCACATGTAAGTGCAAGAGATCCTGAAGCACTCACTCATCATGGGAAAGTACCAATGTGTTTCTTCGTTGGTTGATTAGAAGAAACATCTTACAAAAACTCTCCAGATTATTGACTTTTTTAAGTTTTTCTAGGAAACGTTTTAGATGAATGCTTATTAGCCTTTGTCAGTATGAACTTTTGCAAAGTGTCTCTGTGGCGCAATCAGTTAGTATGTACGGCTATTAACCAAAAGGTTGGTGGTTCAATCCCACCCAGGGACCTAATTGACCTTGTTATCAGATTTTGGTGATCTTTAAGTAGACAAGTCAAATTTCATACCCCCTGTTATGGTGTAGGGTACCTGGCCTTCTCTGATGTAATCAGAGTTAGATTTGATTCAGTGATTTTATAAAAACATCTAGGAAGCACAATTTAGCAGTGGGTTGCAGAGAAAAAGAAATATGCTGGCAAAAAAATCAAATTGCGTGATTAAACAGCTCAATTTCTGGCTTTATTTTTATGCTAACAAATTTGTTCTCTGAAAAGTGTCCACAAAGCCAAGTCTCTGATTAACACCTTTGTAAGGATGGTTTTTCACCTATTACTAAATTAAACTTGCTTCATTGGAAAGGCAGCAAGATGCATCCTCATTTCAATGTCTACTGAAATAATACAAGTCGACACCAGGAAACATTAACGCCACTGCATCCTTGCTGCTTTCTCATGTGGAAGTCTGTTTAATGTGAAAACAAGGTGATATCTAATTAGCACACAGGTAAGGAATTAAGAAAATCTTTATTTAAGGGTGAAGATGTTTCTCACAAAATCGTTGCCCCAATGCATCATTGAAATTCAAGCTGGAAAGATGATTTTAATATATCACTTGTACATTTTGTATTGCTCTTCTGGTGACAATGTAGTTTGTTTTTGTCAATTACCATTTTAATAATAGGGTAAAGAAAATTAAGTGGATTTTTGAAAGAAAACAATACTGTCAATATACTATTAAAACAAATTAAAATGGTAAAAGTTATTGTACTTTAAGTAAAAATAAAAGAGCCAAAATATCAATCCCAGTTTTGGATTACTTTAATTAACAAAAAAAAAAAGCATACAGCAGAGGATAGTTTCAATCTGCCTACCTCTGGGTTATGGGTCCAGCATGCTTCCATTGCTGTACTCTGCTGCACATGTAAGTGCAAGAGATCCTGAAGCACTCACTCATCATGGGAAAGTACCAATGTGTTTCTTCGTTGGTTGATGGAAGAAACATCTTACAAAAACTCTCCAGATTATTGACTTTTTAAAGTTTTGCTAGGAAACGTTTTAGATGAATGCTTATTAGCCTTTGTCATTATGGACTTTTGCAAAGTGTCTCTGTGGCGCAATCAGTTAGTATGTACGGCTATTAACCAAAAGGTTGGTGGTTCAATCCCACCTAGGGACCTAATTGACCTTGTTATCAGATTTTGGTGATCTTTAAGTAGACAAGTCAAAATTTCAAACCCCCTGTTATGGTGTAGGGTACTTGGCCTTCTCTGATGTAATCAGAGTTAGATTTGATTCAGTGATTTTATAAAAACAGCTAGGAAGCACAATTTAGCAGTGGGTTGCAGAGAAAAAGAAATATGCTGGGCAAAAAAATCAAATTGCGTGATTAAACAGCTCTTCATTTTCTGGCTTTATTTTTATGCTAACAAATTTGTTCTCTGAAAAATGTCCACAAAGCCAAGTCTCTGATTAACACCTTTGTAGGGATGGTTTTTCACCTATTACTAAATTAAACTTGCTTCATTGGAAAGGCAGCAAGATGCATCCTCATTTCAATGTCTACTGAAATAATACAGGTTGACACCAGGAAACATTAACGCCACTGCATCCTTGCTGCTTTCTCATGTGGAAGTCTGTTTAATATGAAAACAAGGTGATATCTAATTAGCACACAGGTAAGGAATTAAGAAAATCTTTATTTAAGGGTGAAGATGTTTCTCACAAAATCGTTGCCCCAATGCATCATTGAAATTCAAGCTGGAAAGATGATTTTAATATATCACTTGTACATTTTGTATTGCTCTTCTGGTGACAATGTAGTTTGTTTTTGTCAATTACCATTTTAATAATAGGGTAAAGAAAATGAAGTGGATTTTTGAAAGAAAACAATACTGTCAATATACTATTAAAACAAATTAAAATGGTAAAAGTTATTGTACTTTAAGTAAAAATAAAAGAGCCAAAATATCAATCCCAGTTTTGGATTACTTTAATTAACAAAAAAAAATGCATATAGCAGAGGATAGTTTCAATCTGCCTACCTCTGGGTTATGGGCCCAGCATGCTTCCATTGCAGTACTCTGCTGCACATGTAAGTGCAAGAGATCCTGAAGCACTCACTCATCATGGGAAAGTACCAATGTGTTTCTTCGTTGGTTGATGGAAGAAACATCTTACAAAAACTCTCCAGATTATTGACTTTTTAAACTTTTTCTAGGAAACGTTTTAGATGAATGCTTATTAGCCTTTGTCAGTATGAACTTTTGCAAAGTGTCTCTGTGGCGCAATCAGTTAGTATGTACGGCTATTAACCAAAAGGTTGGTGGTTCAATCCCACCCAGGGACCTAATTGACCTTGTTATCAGATTTTGGTGATCTTTAAGTAGACAAGTCAAATTTCATACCCCCTGTTATGGTTTAGGGTACCTGGCCTTCTCTGATGTAATCAGAGTTAGATTTGATTCAGTGATTTTATAAAAACATCTAGGAAGCACAATTTAGCAGTGGGTTGCAGAGAAAAAGAAATATGCTGGCAAAAAAATCAAATTGCGTGATTAAACAGCTCTTCATTTTCTGGCTTTATTTTTATGCTAACAAATTTGTTCTCTGAAAAGTGTCCACAAAGCCAAGTCTCTGATTAACACCTTTGTAGGGATGGTTTTTCACCTATTACTAAATTAAACTTGCTTCATTGGAAAGGCAGAGAGATGCATCCTCATTTCAATGTCTACTGAAATAATACAGGTTGACACCAGGAAACATTAACGCCACTGCATCCTTGCTGCTTTCTCATGTGGAAGTCTGTTTAATGTGAAAACAAGGTGATATCTAATTAGCACACAGGTAAGGAATTACGAAAATCTTTATTTAAGGGTGAAGATGTTTCTCACAAAATTGTTGCCCCAATGCATCATTGAAATTCAAGCTGGAAAGATGATTTTAATATATCACTTGTACATTTTGTATTGCTCTTCTGGTGACAATGTAGTTTTTTTTGTCAATTACCATGTTAATAACAGGGTAAAGAAAATTAAGTGGATTTTTGAAAGAAAACTATACTGTCAATATACTATTAAAACAAATTAAAATGGTAAAAGTTATTGTACTTTAAGTAAAAATAAAAGAGCAAAAATATCAATCCCAGTTTTGATTACTTAAATTAACAAAAAAAATGCATATAGCAAAGGATAGTTTCAATCTGCCTACCGCTGGGTTATGGGTCCAGCATGCTTCCATTGCAGTACTCTGCTGCCCATGTAAGTGCAAGAGATCCTGAAGCACTCACTCATCATGGGAAAGTACCAATGTGTTTCTTCGTTGGTTGATGGAAGAAACATCTTACAAAAACTCTCCAGATTATCGACTTTTTAAAGTTTTTCTAGGAAACGTTTTAGATGAATGCTTATTAGCCTTTGTCAGTATAGACTTTTGCAAAGTGTCTCTGTGGCGCAATCAGTTAGTATGTACGGCTATTAACCAAAAGGTTGGTGGTTCAATCCCACCCAGGGACCTAATTGACCTTGTTATCAGATTTTGGTGATCTTTAAGTAGACAAGTCAAAATTTCAAACCCCCTGTTATGGTGTAGGGTACCTGGCCTTCTCTGATGTAATCAGAGTTAGATTTGATTCAGTGATTTTATAAAAACAGCTAGGAAGCACAATTTAGCAGTGGGTTGCAGAGAAAAAAAATATGCTGGCAGAAAAATCCAATTGAGTGATTAAACAGCTCTTTATTTTCTGGCTTTATTTTTATGCTAACAAATTTGTTCTCTGAAAAGTGTCCACAAAGCCAAGTCTCTGATTAACACCTTTGTAGGGATGGTTTTTCACCTATTACTAAATTAAACTTGCTTCATTGGAAAGGCAGCAAGATGCATCCTCATTTCAATGTCTACTGAAATAATACAGGTTGACACCAGGAAACATTAACGCCACTGCATCCTTGCTGCTTTCTCATGTGGAAGTCTGTTTAATGTGAAAACAAGGTGATATCTAATTAGCACACAAGTAAGGAATTAAGAAAATCTTTATTTAAGGGTGAAGATGTTTCTCACAAAATCGTTGCCCCAATGCATCATTGAAATTCAAGCTGGAAAGATGATTTTAATATATCACTTGTACATTTTGCATTGCTCTTCTGGTGACAATGTAGTTTGTTTTTGTCAATTACCATTTTAATAATAGGGTAAAGAAAATTAAGTGGATTTTTGAAAGAAAACAATACTGTCAATATACTATTAAAACAAATTAAAATGGTAAAAGTTATTGTACTTTAAGTAAAAATAAAAGAGCCAAAATATCAATCCCAGTTTTGGATTACTTTAATTAACAAAAAAAAATGCATATAGTAGAGGATAGTTTCAATCTGCCTACCTCTGGGTTATGGGCCCAGCATGCTTCCATTGCTGTACTCTGCTGCACATGTAAGTGCAAGAGATCCTGAAGCACTCACTCATCATGGGAAAGTACCAATGTGTTTCTTCGTTGGTTGATGGAAGAAACATCTTACAAAAACTCTCCAGATTATTGACTTTTTAAAGTTTTTCTAGGAAACGTTTTAGATGAATGCTTATTAGCCTTTGTCAGTATTTACTTCTGCAAAGTGTCTCTGTGGCGCAATCAGTTAGTGTGTATGGCTACTAACCAAAAGGTTAGTGGTTCAATCACACCCAGGGACGTAATTGACCTTGTGATCAGATTTTGGTGATCTTTAAGTAGACAAGTCAAAATTTCAAACCCCCTGTTATGGTGTAGGGTACCTGGCCTTCTCTGATGTAATCAGAGTTAGATTTGATTCAGTGATTTTATAAAAACAGCTAGGAAGCACAATTTAGCAGTGGGTTGCAGAGAAAAAGAAATATGCTGGCAAAAAAATCCAATTGAGTGATTAAACAGCTCTTCATTTTCTGGCTTTATTTTTATGCTAACAAATTTGTTCTCTGAAAAGTGTCCACAAAGCCAAGTCTCTGATTAACACCTTTGTAGGGATGATTTTTCACCTATTACTAAATTAAACTTGCTTCATTGGAAAGGCAGCAAGATGCATCCTCATTTCAATGTCTACTGAAATAATACAGGTTGACACCAGGAAACATTAACGCCACTGCATCCTTGCTGCTTTCTCATGTGGAAGTCTGTTTAATGTGAAAACAAGGTGATATCTAATTAGCACACAGGTAAGGAATTAAGAAAATCTTTATTTAAGGGTGAAGATGTTTCTCATAAAATCGTTGCCCCAATGCATCATTGAAATTCAAGCTGGAAAGATGATTTTAATATATCACTTGTACATTTTGTATTGCTCTTCTGGCAGTTGTTGTCCCCAGATGAGAGTTCCCTTGTGCTGCCTCAGTTGAATCTCCTTTACTTGACAGAGATGTGCCTGAGCAGCGGCCCTCCCCAGCCCTATCCCAAATCATACTTATTTTGCATAGGAGATACCATGGTCATGAAGATTGTTCTCCCAGGGTGAGATTCATTCATTGCATTCTGGGTATGCTGACCCCTGTGATTTCCCCAAATGTGGGAAACTCAACTGCATTATTTGTGGTAGTGGGGGACTGTGTTTGTGCTTTCTTCTGGTCAACTCTGGTAAAAATCAGATTTCTTTGTCTCAGATCTTTCTCTAGCCTTGTTCCTCTTTCGAGAGTTCCCTTGTGCTGCCTCAGTTGGATCTCCTTCACTTGACAGGGGGGTACCCGAGCAGCGACCCTTCGCAGCTCTAGCCCAACTCCTACTTACCTGCCAGGTGAGATACTATGATCATGCAGGTGCTTCTCCCAGGGCAAGGCTCACCCATTGCACTCTGGGTGTGCTGCCCCTGTGATTTCCCCAAATGAGGGAAACTTGACTGCATAATTTGTGTTTCCCCTGGTCGGCTCTCATATAATTCAGATCTCTTTGTCTCAGGTCTCTCTCCAGCCTAGTTTGCTGTCTGTTTCCACTTCTCTTTTCTTGAGCCGCTCCCTTCTATGCCCTTGCGCACTATCCTGACTTCTCCCGTCTGCTTACTTTGTGCCTTCCAACACACAATGCAAACTACAGGTAGTGCTGCAGGGCCCACACCCTTTTACTTGCCTCACAGAGCAGCTCTGGAGCTGTTACAGTGCCCAGCTGCTGCAAGAAATCAGCTTGAATGCTTCAGGGGCTGGGGCATTGCCAACATGAGCCCCACACCGAAGGAGGGTGGGGGTGTTTAATGCGAACTAAGGGTCACCCAAGCGCCGCAAAAGGCCGCCATGCCCTGCACGCCCCTTTTCTCTTTTCATATGCAGACGAGGGTTGAAGCCAACTTTGACCCACTGCTTGGATGGCATTACCATATGCAAATCAATCTGCTGCAGGCCTTCCCCCAGGAATGCTTGCACTAGTTGTTGCATTTGGTTTGTTGTTTGGGGGTGCTTCAGTATTAGGCAGCCTTCTGCCCTCCCATGTTCATCTGAAAATATGTGTTCTCCCTGCAGTTGTTGTCCCCAGATGAGAGTTCCCTTGTGCTGCCTCAGTTGAATCTCCTTTACTTGACAGAGATGTGCCTGAGCAGCGGCCCTCCCCAGCCCTATCCCAAATCATACTTATTTTGCATAGGAGATACCATGGTCATGAAGATTGTTCTCCCAGGGTGAGGTTCATTCATTGCATTCTGGGTATGCTGACTCCTATGATTTCCCCAAATGTGGGAAACTCAACTGCATTATTTGTGGTAGTGGGGGACTATGTTTGTGCTTTCCTCTGGTCAGCTCTGGTAAAAGTCAGATTTATTTGTCTCAGATCTTCCTCTAGCCTTGTTCTTCTTTCGAGAGTTCCCTTGTGCTGCCTCAGTTGGATCTCCTTCACTTGACAGGGGGGTGCCCGAGCATCGACCCTCCCCAGCTCAAGCCCAACTCCTACTTACCTGCCAGGTGAGATACTATGATCATGAAGGTGCTTCTCCCAGGGCAAGGCTCACCCATTGCACTCTGGGTGTGCTGCTCCTGTGATTTCCCCAAATGTGGGAAACTTGACTGCATAATTTGTGTTTCCCCTGGTCGGCTCTCATATAATTCAGATCTCTTTGTCTCAGGTCTCTCTCCAGCCTAGTTTGCTGTCTGTTTCCACTTCTCTTTTCTTGAGCCGCTCCCTTCTATGCCCTTGCGCACTATCCTGACTTCTCCCGTCTGCTTACTTTGTGCCTTCCAACACACAATGCAAACTACAGGTAGTGCTGCAGGGCCCACACCCTTTTACTTGCCTCACAGAGCAGCTCTGGAGCTGTTACAGTGCCCAGCTGCTGCAAGAAATCAGCTTGAATGCTTCAGGGGCTGGGGCATTGCCAACATGAGCCCCACACCGAAGGAGGGTGGGGGTGTTTAATGCGAACTAAGGGTCACCCAAGCGCTGCAAAAGGCCGCCATGCCCTGCACGCCCCTTTTCTCTTTTCATATGCAGACGAGGGTTGAAGCCAACTTTGACCCACTGCTTGGATGGCATTACCATATGCAAATCAATCTGCTGCAGGCCTTCCCCCAGGAATGCTTGCACTAGTTGTTGCATTTGGTTTGTTGTTTGGGGGTGCTTCAGTATTAGGCAGCCTTCTGCCCTCCCATGTTCATCTGAAAATATGTGTTCTCCCTGCAGTTGTTGTCCCCAGATGAGAGTTCCCTTGTGCTGCCTCAGTTGAATCTCCTTTACTTGACAGAGATGTGCCTGAGCAGCGGCCCTCCCCAGCCCTATCCCAAATCATACTTATTTTGCATAGGAGATACCATGGTCATGAAGATTGTTCTCCCAGGGTGAGGTTCATTCATTGCATTCTGGGTATGCTGACTCCTATGATTTCCCCAAATGTGGGAAACTCAACTGCATTATTTGTGGTAGTGGGGGACTATGTTTGTGCTTTCCTCTGGTCAGCTCTGGTAAAAGTCAGATTTATTTGTCTCAGATCTTCCTCTAGCCTTGTTCTTCTTTCGAGAGTTCCCTTGTGCTGCCTCAGTTGGATCTCCTTCACTTGACAGGGGGGTGCCCGAGCATCGACCCTCCCCAGCTCAAGCCCAACTCCTACTTACCTGCCAGGTGAGATACTATGATCATGAAGGTGCTTCTCCCAGGGCAAGGCTCACCCATTGCACTCTGGGTGTGCTGCTCCTGTGATTTCCCCAAATGTGGGAAACTTGACTGCATAATTTGTGTTTCCCCTGGTCAGCTCTCGTATAATTCAGATCTGTTTGTCTCAGGTCTCTCTCCAGCCTAGTTTGCTGTCTGTTTCAACTTCTCTTTTCTTGAGCCGCTCCCTTCTATGCCCTTGCGCACTATCTTGACTTCTCCCATCTGCTTACTTTGTGCCTTCCAACGCACAATGCGAACTACAGGTAGTGCTGCAGGGCCCACACCCTTTTACTTGCCTTACAGAGCAGCTCTGGAGCTATTACAGTGCCCAGCTGCTGCAAGTAATCAGCTTGAATGCTTCAGGGGCTGGGGCATAGCCAACAAGAGCCCCACACCGAAGTAGGGTGGAGGTGTTTAATGCGAACTAGGGGTCATCCAAGCGCCGCAAAAGGCCGCCATGCCCTGCACGCCCCTTTTCTCTTTTCATATGCAGACGAGGGTTGAAGCCAACTTTGACCCACTGCTTGGATGACATCACCATATGCAAATCCATCTGCTGCAGGCCTTCCCCCAGGAATGCTTGTACTAGTTATTGCATTTGGTTTGTTGTTTGGGGGTGCTTCAGTATTAGGCAGCCTTCTGCCCTCCCATGTTAATCTGAAAATATGTGTTCTCCCTGCAGTTGTTGTCCCCAGATGAGAGTTCCCTTGTGCTGCCTCAGTTGAATCTCCTTTACTTGACAGAGATGTGCCTGAGCAGCGGCCCTCCCCAGCCCTATCCCAAATCATACTTATTTTGCATAGGAGATACCATGGTCATGAAGATTGTTCTCCCAGGGTGAGGTTCATTCATTGCATTCTGGGTATGCTGACCCCTGTGATTTCCCCAAATGTGGGAAACTCGACTGCATTATTTGTGGTAGTGGGGGACTGTGTTTGTGCTTTCCTCTGGTCAGCTCTGGTAAAAGCCAGATTTCTGTGTCTCAGATCTTCCTCTAGCCTTGTTCTTCTTTCGAGAGTTCTCTTGTGCTGCCTCAGTTGGATCTCCTTCACTTGACAGGGGGGTGCCCGAGCAGCGACCCTCCTCAGCTCTTGCCCAACTCCTACTTACCTGCCAGGTGAGATACTATGATCATGAAGGTGCTTCTCCCAGGGCAAGGCTCACCCATTGCACTCTGTGTGTGCTGCTCCAGCGATTTCCCCAAATGTGGGAAACTCGACTGCATAATTTGTGTTTCCCCTGGTCGGCTCTCATATAATTCAGATCTCTTTGTCTCAGGTCTCTCTCCAGCCTAGTTTGCTGTCTGTTTCCACTTCTCTTTTCTTGAGCCGCTCCCTTCTATGCCCTTGCGCACTATCTTGACTTCTCCCGTCTGCTTACTTTGTGCCTTCCAACGCACAATGCGAACTACAGGTAGTGCTGCAGGGCCCACACCCTTTTAGTTGCCTTACAGAGCAGCTCTGGAGCTGTTACAGTGCCCAGCTGCTGCAAGAAATCAGCTTGAATGTTCTTCGTTGATTGATGGAAGAAACATCTTACAAAAACTCTCCAGATTATTGACTTTTTAAAGTTTTTCTAGGAAACGTTCTAGATGAATGCTTATTAGCGTTTGTCAGAATGTACGTTTGCAAAGTGTCACTGTGGCGCAATCAGTTAGCGTGTTCGGTTATTATCCAAAAGGTTGGTGGTTCAATCCCACCCAGGGACGTAATTTACCTTGTTATCTGATTTTGGTGATATTAAAGTAGACAAGTCAAAATTTCAAACCCCCTCTTATTGTGTAGGGTACCTGGCCTTCTCTGATGTAATCAGAGTTAGATTTGATTCAGTGATTTTATAAAAAACAGCTAGGAAGCACAATTTAGCAGTGGGTTGCAGAGAAAAAAAATATGCTGGCAGTAAAAATCCAATTGAGTGATTAAACAGCTCTTCATTTTCTGGCTTTATTTTTATGCTAACAAATTTGTTCTCTGAAAAGTGTCCACAAAGCCAAGTCTCTGATTAACACCTTTGTAAGGATGGTTTTTCACCTATTACTAAATTAAACTTGCTTCATTGGAAAGGCAGCAAGATGCATCCTCATTTCAATGTCTACTGAAATAATACAGGTTGACACCAGGAAACATTAACGCCACTGCATCCTTGCTGCTTTCTCATGTGGAAGTCTGTTTAATGTGAAAACAAGGTGATATCTAATTAGCACACAGGTAAGGAATTACGAAAATCTTTATTTAAGGGTGAAGATGTTTCTCACAAAATTGTTGCCCCAATGCATCATTGAAATTCAAGCTGGAAAGATGATTTTAATATATCACTTGTACATTTTGTATTGCTCTTCTGGTGACAATGTAGTTTTTTTTGTCAATTACCATTTTAATAACAGGGTAAAGAAAATTAAGTGGATTTTTGAAAGAAAACTATACTGTCAATATACTATTAAAACAAATTAAAATGGTAAAAGTTATTGTACTTTAAGTAAAAATAAAAGAGCAAAAATATCAATCCCAGTTTTGATTACTTAAATTAAAAAAAAAATGCATATAGCAAAGGATAGTTTCAATCTGCCTACCTCTGGGTTATGGGTCCAGCATGCTTCCATTGCAGTACTCTGCTGCCCATGTAAGTTCAAGAGATCCTGAAGCACTCACTCATCATGGGAAAGTACCAATGTGTTTATTCGTTGGTTGATGGAAGAAACATCTTACAAAAACTCTCCAGATTATTGATTTTTTAATGTTTTTCTAGGAAACGTTCTAGATGTATGCTTATTAGCCTTTGTCAGTATGTACGTTTTGCAAAGTGTCTCTGTGGCGCAATCGGTTAGTGTGTTTGGCTATTAACCAAAAGGTTGGTGGTTCAATCCCACCCAGGGACGTAATTAACCTTGTGATCAGATTTTGGTGATATTTAAGTAGACAAATCAAAATTTCAAACCTCCTCTTATGGTGTAGGGTACATGGCCTTCTCTGATGTAATCAGAGTTAGATTTGATTCAGTGATTTTATAAAAAACAGCTAGGAAGCACAATCTAGCAGTGGGTTGCAGAGAAAAAAAATATGCTGGCAGAAAAATCCAATTGAGTGATTAAACAGCTCTTCATTTTCTGGCTTTATTTTTATGCTAACAAATTTGTTCTCTGAAAAGTGTCCACAAAGCCAAGTCTCTGATTAACACCTTTGTAAGGATGGTTTTTCACCTATTACTAAATTAAACTTGCTTCATTGGAAAGGCAGCAAGATGCATCCTCATTTCAATGTCTACTGAAATAATACAAGTTGACACCAGGAAACATTAACGCCACTGCATCCTTGCTGCTTTCTCATGTGGAAGTCTGTTTAATGTGAAAACAAGGTGATATCTAATTAGCACACAGGTAAGGAATTACGAAAATCTTTATTTAAGGGTTAAGATGTTTCTCACAAAATTGTTGACCCAATGCATCATTGAAATTCAAGCTGGAAAGATGATTTTAATATATCACTTGTACATTTTGTATTGCTCTTCTGGTGACAATGTAGTTTGTTTTTGTCAATTACCATTTTAATAATAGGGTAAAGAAAATGAAGTGGATTTTTGAAAGAAAACAATACTGTCAATATACTATTAAAACAAATTAAAATGGTAAAAGTTATTGTACTTTAAGTAAAAATAAAAGAGACAAAATATCAATCCCAGTTTTGGATTACTTTAATTAACAAAAAAAAATGCATATAGCAGAGGATAGTTTCAAAATTTCAAACCCCCTGTTATGGTGTAGGGTACCTGGCCTTCTCTGATGTAATCAGAGTTAGATTTGATTCAGTGATTTTATAAAAACAGCTAGGAAGCACAATTTAGCAGTGGGTTGCAGAGAAAAAAAATATGCTGGCAGAAAAATCCAATTGAGTGATTAAACAGCTCTTTATTTTCTGGCTTTATTTTTATGCTAACAAATTTGTTCTCTGAAAAGTGTCCACAAAGCCAAGTCTCTGATTAACACCTTTGTAAGGATGGTTTTTCACCTATTACTAAATTAAACTTGCTTCATTGGAAAGGCAGCAAGATGCATCCTCATTTCAATGTCTACTGAAATAATACAGGTTGACACCAGGAAACATTAACGCCACTGCATCCTTGCTGCTTTCTCATGTGGAAGTCTGTTTAATGTGAAAACAAGGTGATATCTAATTAGCACACAGGTAAGGAATTAAGAAAATCTTTATTTAAGGGTGAAGATGTTTCTCACAAAATCGTTGCCCCAATGCATCATTGAAATTCAAGCTGGAAAGATGATTTTAATATATCACTTGTACATTTTGTATTGCTCTTCTGGTGACAATGTAGTTTGTTTTTGTCAATTACCATTTTAATAATAGGGTAAAGAAAATTAAGTGGATTTTTGAAAGAAAACAATACTGTCAATATACTATTAAAACAAATTAAAATGGTAAAAGTTATTGTACTTTAAGTAAAAATAAAAGAGCCAAAATATCAATCCCAGTTTTGGATTACTTTAATTAACAAACAAAAAAATGCATATAGCAGAGGATAGTTTCAATCTGCCTACCTCTGGGTTATGGGCCCAGCATTCTTCCATTGCTGTACTCTGCTGCACATGTAAGTGCAAGAGATCCTGAAGCACTCACTCATCATGGGAAAGTACCAATGTGTTTCTTCGTTGGTTGATAGAAGAAACATCTTACAAAAACTCTCCAGATTATTGACTTTTTTAAGTTTTTCTAGGAAACGTTTTAGATTAATGCTTATTAGCATTTGTCAGTATGTACTTTTGCAAAGTGTCTCTGTGGTGCAATCAGTTAGTGTGTACGGCTATTAACCAAAAGGTTGGTGGTTCAATCCCACCCAGGGACGTAATTGACCTTGTTATCAGATTTTGGTGATCTTTAAGTAGACAAGTCAAATTTCATACCCCCTGTTATGGTGTAGGGTACCTGGCCTTCTCTGATGTAATCAGAGTTAGATTTGATTCAGTGATTTTATAAAAACATCTAGGAAGCACAATTTAGCAGTGGGTTGCAGAGAAAAAGAAATATGCTGGCAAAAAAATCAAATTGCGTGATTAAACAGCTCTTCATTTTCTGGCTTTATTTTTATGCTAACAAATTTGTTCTCTGAAAAGTGTCCACAAAGCCAAGTCTCTGATTAACACCTTTGTAGGGATGGTTTTTCACCTATTACTAAATTAAACTTGCTTCATTGGAAAGGCAGCAAGATGTATCCTCATTTCAATGTCTACTGAAATAATACAGGTTGACACCAGGAAACATTAACGCCACTGCATCCTTGCTGCTTTCTCATGTGGAAGTCTGTTTAATGTGAAAACAAGGTGATATCTAATTAGCACACAGGTAAGGAATTAAGAAAATCTTTATTTAAGGGTGAAGATGTTTCTCACAAAATTATTGACCCAATGCATCATTGAAATTCAAGCTGGAAAGATGATTTTAATATATCACTTGTACATTTTGTATTGCTCTTCTGGTGACAATGTAGTTTGTTTTTGTCAATTACCATTTTAATAATAGGGTAAAGAAAATGAAGTGGATTTTTGAAAGAAAACAATACTGTCAATATACTATTAAAACAAATTAAAATGGTAAAAGTTATTGTACTTTAAGTAAAAATAAAAGAGACAAAATATCAATCCCAGTTTTGGATTACTTTAATTAACAAAAAAAATGCATATAGCAGAGGATAGTTTCAATCTGCCTACCTCTGGGTTATGGGCCCAGCATGCTTCCATTGCAGTACTCTGCTGCACATGTAAGTGCAAGAGATCCTGAAGCACTCACTCATCATGGGAAAGTACCAATGTGTTTCTTCGTTGGTTGATGGAAGAAACATCTTACAAAAACTCTCCAGATTATTGACTTTTTAAAGTTTTTCTAGGAAACGTTTTAGATGAATGCTTATTAGCCTTTGTCAGTATAGACTTTTGCAAAGTGTCTCTGTGGCGCAATCAGTTAGTATGTACGGCTATTAACCAAAAGGTTGGTGGTTCAATCCCACCCAGGGACCTAATTGACCTTGTTATCAGATTTTGGTGATCTTTAAGTAGACAAGTCAAAATTTCAAACCCCCTGTTATGGTGTAGGGTACCTGGCCTTCTCTGATGTAATCAGAGTTAGATTTGATTCAGTGATTTTATAAAAACAGCTAGGAAGCACAATTTAGCAGTGGGTTGCAGAGAAAAAAAATATGCTGGCAGAAAAATCCAATTGAATGATTAAACAGCTCTTTATTTTCTGGCTTTATTTTTATGCTAACAAATTTGTTCTCTGAAAAGTGTCCACAAAGCCAAGTCTCTGATTAACACCTTTGTAAGGATGGTTTTTCACCTATTACTAAATTAAACTTGCTTCATTGGAAAGGCAGCAAGATGCATCCTCATTTCAATGTCTACTGAAATAATACAGGTTGACACCAGGAAACATTAACGCCACTGCATCCTTGCTGCTTTCTCATGTGGAAGTCTGTTTAATGTGAAAACAAGGTGATATCTAATTAGCACACAGGTAAGGAATTACGAAAATCTTTATTTAAGGGTGAAGATGTTTCTCACAAAATCGTTGCCCCAATGCATCATTGAAATTCAAGCTGGAAAGATGATTTTAATATATCACTTGTACATTTTGTATTGCTCTTCTGGTGACAATGTAGTTTGTTTTTGTCAATTACCATTTTAATAATAGGGTAAAGAAAATGAAGTGGATTTTTGAAAGAAAACAATACTGTCAATATACTATTAAAACAAATTAAAATGGTAAAAGTTATTGTACTTTAAGTAAAAATAAAAGAGCCAAAATGTCAATCCCAGTTTTGGATTACTTTTATTTACAAAAAAAAATGCATATAGCAGAGGATAGTTTCAATCTGCCTACCTCTGGGTTATGGGCCCAGCATGCTTCCATTGCAGTACTCTGCTGCACATGTAAGTGCAAGAGATCCTGAAGCACTCACTCATCATGGGAAAGTACCAATGTGTTTCTTCGTTGGTTGATGGAAGAAACATCTTACAAAAACTCTCCAGATTATTGACTTTTTAAAGTTTTTCTAGGAAACGTTTTAGATGAATGCTTATTAGCCTTTGTCAGTATGAACTTTTGCAAAGTGTCTCTGTGGCGCAATCAGTTAGTATGTACGGCTATTAACCAAAAGGTTGGTGGTTCAATCCCACCCAGGGACTTAATTGACCTTGTTATCAGATTTTGGTGATCTTTAAGTAGACAAGTCAAAATTTCAAACCCCCTGTTATGGTGTAGGGTACCTGGCCTTCTCTGATGTAATCAGAGTTAGATTTGATTCAGTGATTTTATAAAAACAGCTAGGAAGCACAATTTAGCAGTGGGTTGCAGAGAAAAAAAATATGCTGGCAGAAAAATCCAATTGAGTGATTAAACAGCTCTTTATTTTCTGGCTTTATTTTTATGCTAACAAATTTGTTCTCTGAAAAGTGTCCACAAAGCCAAGTCTCTGATTAACACCATTGTAAGGATGGTTTTTCACCTATTACTAAATTAAACTTGCTTCATTGGAAAGGCAGCAAGATGCATCCTCATTTCAATGTCTACTGAAATAATACAGGTTGACACCAGGAAACATTAACGCCACTGCATCCTTGCTGCTTTCTCATGTGGAAGTCTGTTTAATGTGAAAACAAGGTGATATCTAATTAGCACACAGGTAAGGAATTAAGAAAATCTTTATTTAAGGGTGAAGATGTTTCTCACAAAATCGTTGCCCCAATGCATCATTGAAATTCAAGCTGGAAAGATGATTTTAATATATCACTTGTACATTTTGTATTGCTCTTCTGGTGACAATGTAGTTTGTTTTTGTCAATTACCATTTTAATAATAGGGTAAAGAAAATTAAGTGGATTTTTGAAAGAAAACAATACTGTCAATATACTATTAAAACAAATTAAAATGGTAAAAGTTATTGTACTTTAAGTAAAAATAAAAGAGCCAAAATATCAATCCCAGTTTTGGATTACTTTAATTAACAAACAAAAAAATGCATATAGCAGAGGATAGTTTCAATCTGCCTACCTCTGGGTTATGGGCCCAGCATTCTTCCATTGCTGTACTCTGCTGCACATGTAAGTGCAAGAGATCCTGAAGCACTCACTCATCATGGGAAAGTACCAATGTGTTTCTTCGTTGGTTGATAGAAGAAACATCTTACGAAAACTCTCCAGATTATTGACTTTTTTAAGTTTTTCTAGGAAACGTTTTAGATGAATGCTTATTAGCATTTGTCAGTATGTACTTTTGCAAAGTGTCTCTGTGGTGCAATCAGTTAGTGTGTACGGCTATTAACCAAAAGGTTGGTGGTTCAATCCCACCCAGGGACGTAATTGACCTTGTTATCAGATTTTGGTGATCTTTAAGTAAACAAGTCAAATTTCATACCCCCTGTTATGGTGTAGGGTACCTGGCCTTCTCTGATGTAATCAGAGTTAGATTTGATTCAGTGATTTTATAAAAACATCTAGGAAGCACAATTTAGCAGTGGGTTGCAGAGAAAAAGAAATATGCTGGCAAAAAAATCAAATTGCGTGATTAAACAGCTCTTCATTTTCTGGCTTTATTTTTATGCTAACAAATTTGTTCTCTGAAAAGTGTCCACAAAGCCAAGTCTCTGATTAACACCTTTGTAGGGATGGTTTTTCACCTATTACTAAATTAAACTTGCTTCATTGGAAAGGCAGCAAGATGTATCCTCATTTCAATGTCTACTGAAATAATACAGGTTGACACCAGGAAACATTAACGCCACTGCATCCTTGCTGCTTTCTCATGTGGAAGTCTGTTTAATGTGAAAACAAGGTGATATCTAATTAGCACACAGGTAAGGAATTAAGAAAATCTTTATTTAAGGGTGAAGATGTTTCTCACAAAATTATTGACCCAATGCATCATTGAAATTCAAGCTGGAAAGATGATTTTAATATATCACTTGTACATTTTGTATTGCTCTTCTGGTGACAATGTAGTTTGTTTTTGTCAATTACCATTTTAATAATAGGGTAAAGAAAATGAAGTGGATTTTTGAAAGAAAACAATACTGTCAATATACTATTAAAACAAATTAAAATGGTAAAAGTTATTGTACTTTAAGTAAAAATAAAAGAGACAAAATATCAATCCCAGTTTTGGATTACTTTAATTAACAAAAAAAATGCATATAGCAGAGGATAGTTTCAATCTGCCTACCTCTGGGTTATGGGCCCAGCATGCTTCCATTGCAGTACTCTGCTGCACATGTAAGTGCAAGAGATCCTGAAGCACTCACTCATCATGGGAAAGTACCAATGTGTTTCTTCGTTGGTTGATGGAAGAAACATCTTACAAAAACTCTCCAGATTATTGACTTTTTAAAGTTTTTCTAGGAAACGTTTTAGATGAATGCTTATTAGCCTTTGTCAGTATGGACTTTTGCAAAGTGTCTCTGTGGCGCAATCAGTTAGTATATACGGCTATTAACCAAAAGGTTGGTGGTTCAATCCCACCCAGGGACCTAATTGACCTTGTTATCAGATTTTGGTGATCTTTAAGTAGACAAGTCAAAATTTCAAACCCCCTGTTATGGTGTAGGGTACCTGGCCTTCTCTGATGTAATCAGAGTTAGATTTGATTCAGTGATTTTATAAAAACAGCTAGGAAGCACAATTTAGCAGTGGGTTGCAGAGAAAAAAAATATGCTGGCAGAAAAATCCAATTGAGTGATTAAACAGCTCTTTATTTTCTGGCTTTATTTTTATGCTAACAAATTTGTTCTCTGAAAAGTGTCCACAAAGCCAAGTCTCTGATTAACACCTTTGTAAGGATGGTTTTTCACCTATTACTAAATTAAACTTGCTTCATTGGAAAGGCAGCAAGATGCATCCTCATTTCAATGTCTACTGAAATAATACAGGTTGACACCAGGAAACATTAACGCCACTGCATCCTTGCTGCTTTCTCATGTGGAAGTCTGTTTAATGTGAAAACAAGGTGATATCTAATTAGCACACAGGTAAGGAATTAAGAAAATCTTTATTTAAGGGTGAAGATGTTTCTCACAAAATCGTTGCCCCAATGCATCATTGAAATTCAAGCTGGAAAGATGATTTTAATATATCACTTGTACATTTTGTATTGCTCTTCTGGTGACAATGTAGTTTGTTTTTGTCAATTACCATTTTAATAATAGGGTAAAGAAAATTAAGTGGATTTTTGAAAGAAAACAATACTGTCAATATACTATTAAAACAAATTAAAATGGTAAAAGTTATTGTACTTTAAGTAAAAATAAAAGAGCCAAAATATCAATCCCAGTTTTGGATTACTTTAATTAACAAACAAAAAAATGCATATAGCAGAGGATAGTTTCAATCTGCCTACCTCTGGGTTATGGGCCCAGCATTCTTCCATTGCTGTACTCTGCTGCACATGTAAGTGCAAGAGATCCTGAAGCACTCACTCATCATGGGAAAGTACCAATGTGTTTCTTCGTTGGTTGATAGAAGAAACATCTTACAAAAACTCTCCAGATTATTGACTTTTTTAAGTTTTTCTAGGAAACGTTTTAGATGAATGCTTATTAGCATTTGTCAGTATGTACTTTTGCAAAGTGTCTCTGTGGTGCAATCAGTTAGTGTGTACGGCTATTAACCAAAAGGTTGGTGGTTCAATCCCACCCAGGGACGTAATTGACCTTGTTATCAGATTTTGGTGATCTTTAAGTAGACAAGTCAAATTTCATACCCCCTGTTATGGTGTAGGGTACCTGGTCTTCTCTGATGTAATCAGAGTTAGATTTGATTCAGTGATTTTATAAAAATATCTAGGAAGCACAATTTAGCAGTGGGTTGCAGAGAAAAAGAAATATGCTGGCAAAAAAATCAAATTGCGTGATTAAACAGTTCTTCATTTTCTGGCTTTATTTTTATGCTAACAAATTTGTTCTCTGAAAAGTGTCCACAAAGCCAAGTCTCTGATTAACACCTTTGTAGGGATGGTTTTTCACCTATTACTAAATTAAACTTGCTTCATTGGAAAGGCAGCAAGATGTATCCTCATTTCAATGTCTACTGAAATAATACAGGTTGACACCAGGAAACATTAACGCCACTGCATCCTTGCTGCTTTCTCATGTGGAAGTCTGTTTAATGTGAAAACAAGGTGATATCTAATTAGCACACAGGTAAGGAATTAAGAAAATCTTTATTTAAGGGTGAAGATGTTTCTCACAAAATTATTGACCCAATGCATCATTGAAATTCAAGCTGGAAAGATGATTTTAATATATCACTTGTACATTTTGTATTGCTCTTCTGGTGACAATGTAGTTTGTTTTTGTCAATTACCATTTTAATAATAGGGTAAAGAAAATGAAGTGGATTTTTGAAAGAAAACAATAATGTCAATATACTATTAAAACAAATTAAAATGGTAAAAGTTATTGTACTTTAAGTAAAAATAAAAGAGCCAAAATATCAATCCCAGTTTTGGATTACTTTAATTAACAAAAAAAAATGCATATAGCAGAGGATAGTTTCAATCTGCTTACCTCTGGGTTATGGGCCCAGCATGCTTCCATTGCAGTACTCTGCTGCACATGTAAGTGCAAGAGATCCTGAAGCACTCACTCATCATGGGAAAGTACCAATGTGTTTCTTCGTTGGTTGATGGAAGAAACATCTTACAAAAACTCTCCAGATTATTGACTTTTTAAAGTTTTTCTAGGAAACGTTTTAGATGAATGCTTATTAGCCTTTGTCAGTATGGACTTTTGCAAGGTGTCTCTGTGGTGCAATCAGTTAGTATGTACGGCTATTAACCAAAAGGTTGGTGGTTCAATCCCACCCAGGGACCTAATTGACCTTGTTATCAGATTTTGGTGATCTTTAAGTAGACAAGTCAAAATTTCAAACCCCCTGTTATGGTGTAGGGTACCTGGCCTTCTCTGATGTAATCAGAGTTAGATTTGATTCAGTGATTTTATAAAAACAGCTAGGAAGCACAATTTAGCAGTGGGTTGCAGAGAAAAAAAATATGCTGGCAGAAAAATCCAATTGAGTGATTAAACAGCTCTTTATTTTCTGGCTTTATTTTTATGCTAACAAATTTGTTCTCTGAAAAGTGTCCACAAAGCCAAGTCTCTAATTAACACCTTTGTAAGGATGGTTTTTCACCTATTACTAAATTAAACTTGCTTCATTGGAAAGGCAGCAAGATGCATCCTCATTTCAATGTCTACTGAAATAATACAGGTTGACACCAGGAAACATTAACGCCACTGCATCCTTGCTGCTTTCTCATGTGGAAGTCTGTTTAATGTGAAAACAAGGTGATATCTAATTAGCACACAGGTAAGGAATTCAGAAAATCTTTATTTAAGGGTGAAGATGTTTCTCACAAAATCGTTGCCCCAATGCATCATTGAAATTCAAGCTGGAAAGATGATTTTAATATATCACTTGTACATTTTGTATTGCTCTTCTGGTGACAATGTAGTTTGTTTTTGTCAATTACCATTTTAATAATAGGGTAAAGAAAATGAAGTGGATTTTTGAAAGAAAACAATACTGTCAATATACTATTAAAACAAATTAAAATGGTAAAAGTTATTGTACTTTAAGTAAAAATAAAAGAGCCAAAATATCAATCCCAGTTTTGGATTACTTTAATTAACAAACAAAAAAATGCATATAGGAGAGGATAGTTTCAATCTGCCTACCTCTGGGTTATGGGCCCAGCATGCTTCCATTGCTGTACTCTGCTGCACATGTAAGTGCAAGAGATCCTGAAGCACTCGCTCATCATGGGAAAGTACCAATGTGTTTCTTCGTTGGTTGATAGAAGAAACATCTTACAAAAACTCTCCAGATTTTTGACTTTTTTAAGTTTTTCTAGGAAACGTTTTAGATGAATGCTTATTAGCCTTTGTCAGTATGTACTTTTGCAAAGTGTCTCTGTGGCGCAATCAGTTAGTGTGTACGGCTATTAACCAAAAGGTTGGTGGTTCAATCCCACCCAGGGACGTAATTGACCTTGTTATCAGATTTTGGTGATCTTTAAGTAGACAAGTCAAATTTCATACCCCCTGTTATGGTGTAGGGTACCTGGCCTTCTCTGATGTAATCAGAGTTAGATTTGATTCAGTGATTTTATAAAAACATCTAGGAAGCACAATTTAGCAGTGGGTTGCAGAGAAAAAGAAATATGCTGGCAAAAAAATCAAATTGCGTGATTAAACAGCTCTTCATTTTCTGGCTTTATTTTTATGCTAACAAATTTGTTCTCTGAAAAGTGTCCACAAAGCCAAGTCTCTGATTAACACCTTTGTAGGGATGGTTTTTCACCTATTACTAAATTAAACTTGCTTCATTGGAAAGGCAGCAAGATGTATCCTCATTTCAATGTCTACTGAAATAATACAGGTTGACACCAGGAAACATTAACGCCACTGCATCCTTGCTGCTTTCTCATGTGGAAGTCTGTTTAATGTGAAAACAAGGTGATATCTAATTAGCACACAGGTAAGGAATTAAGAAAATCTTTATTTAAGGGTGAAGATGTTTCTCACAAAATTATTGACCCAATGCATCATTGAAATTCAAGCTGGAAAGATGATTTTAATATATCACTTGTACATTTTGTATTGCTCTTCTGGTGACAATGTAGTTTGTTTTTGTCAATTACCATTTTAATAATAGGGTAAAGAAAATGAAGTGGATTTTTGAAAGAAAACAATAATGTCAATATACTATTAAAACAAATTAAAATGGTAAAAGTTATTGTACTTTAAGTAAAAATAAAAGAGCCAAAATATCAATCCCAGTTTTGGATTACTTTAATTAACAAAAAAAAATGCATATAGCAGAGGATAGTTTCAATCTGCTTACCTCTGGGTTATGGGCCCAGCATGCTTCCATTGCAGTACTCTGCTGCACATGTAAGTGCAAGAGATCCTGAAGCACTCACTCATCATGGGAAAGTACCAATGTGTTTCTTCGTTGGTTGATGGAAGAAACATCTTACAAAAACTCTCCAGATTATTGACTTTTTAAAGTTTTTCTAGGAAACGTTATAGATGAATGCTTATTAGCCTTTGTCAGTATGACATTTTGCAAAGTGTCTCTGTGGCGCAATCAGTTAGTGTGTACGGCTATTAACCAAAAGATTGGTGGTTCAATCCCACCCAGGGACCTAATTGACCTTGTTATCAGATTTTGGTGATCTTTAAGTAGACAAGTCAAATTTCATACCCCCTCTTATGGTGTAGGGTACCTGGCCTTCTCTGATGTAATCAGAGTTAGATTTGATTCAGTGATTTTATAAAAACATCTAGGAAGCACAATTTAGCAGTGGGTTGCAGAGAAAAAGAAATATGCTGGCAAAAAAATCAAATTGCGTGATTAAACAGCTCTTTATTTTCTGGCTTTATTTTTATGCTAACAAATTTGTTCTCTGAAAAGTGTCCACAAAGCCAAGTCTCTGATTAACACCTTTGTAGGGATTGTTTTTCACCTATTACTAAATTAAACTTGCTTCATTGGAAAGGCAGCAAGATGCATCCTCATTTCAATGTCTACTGAAATAATACAGGTTGACACCAGGAAACATTAACGCCACTGCATCCTTGCTGCTTTCTCATGTGGAAGTCTGTTTAATGTGAAAACAAGGTGATATCTAATTAGCACACAGGTAAGGAATTACGAAAATCTTTATTTAAGGGTGAAGATGTTTCTCACAAAATTGTTGCCCCAATGCATCATTGAAATTCAAGCTGGAAAGATGATTTAAATATATCACTTGTACATTTTGTATTGCTCTTCTGGTGACAATGTAGTTTTTTTGTCAATTACCATTTTAATAACAGGGTAAAGAAAATTAAGTGGATTTTTGAAAGAAAACTATACTGTCAATATACTATTAAAACAAATTAAAATGGTAAAAGTTATTGTACTTTAAGTAAAAATAAAAGAGCAAAAATATCAATCCCAGTTTTGATTACTTAAATTAACAAAAAAAATGCATATAGCAAAGGATAGTTTCAATCTGCCTACCTCTGGGTTATGGGTCCAGCATGCTTCCATTGCAGTACTCTGCTGCCCATGTAAGTGCAAGAGATCCTGAAGCACTCACTCATCATGGGAAAGTACCAATGTGTTTATTCGTTGGTTGATGGAAGAAACATCTTACAAAAACTCTCCAGATTATTGATTTTTTAATGTTTTCTAGGAAACGTTCTAGATGTATGCTTATTAGCCTTTGTCAGTATGTACTTTTTGCAAAGTGTCTCTGTGGCGCAATCGGTTAGTGTGTTTGGCTATTAACCAAAAGGTTGGTGGTTCAATCCCACCCAGGGACGTAATTAACCTTGTGATCAGATTTTGGTGATATTTAAGTAGACAAGTCAAAATTTCAAACCTCCTCTTATGGTGTAGGGTACATGGCCTTCTCTGATGTAATCAGAGTTAGATTTGATTCAGTGATTTTATAAAAAACAGCTAGGAAGCACAATTTAGCAGTGGGTTGCAGAGAAAAAAAATATGCTGGCAGAAAAATCCAATCGAGTGATTAAACAGCTCTTCATTTTCTGGCTTTATTTTTATGCTAACAAATTTGTTCTCTGAAAAGTGTCCACAAAGCCAAGTCTCTGATTAACACCTTTGTAAGGATGGTTTTTCACCTATTACTAAATTAAACTTGCTTCATTGGAAAGGCAGCAAGATGCATCCTCATTTCAATGTCTACTGAAATAATACAAGTTGACAACAGGAAATATTAACGCCACTGCATCCTTGCTGCTTTCTCATGTGGAAGTCTGTTTAATGTGAAAACAAGGTGATATCTAATTAGCACACAGGTAAGGAATTAAGAAAATCTTTATTTAAGGGTGAAGATGTTTCTCACAAAATTGTTGACCCAATGCATCATTGAAATTCAAGCTGGAAAGATGATTTTAATATATCACTTGTACATTTTGTATTGCTCTTCTGGTGACAATGTAGTTTGTTTTTGTCAATTACCATTTTAATAATAGGGTAAAGAAAATGAAGTGGATTTTTGAAAGAAAACAATAATGTCAATATACTATTAAAACAAATTAAAATGGTAAAAGTTATTATACTTTAAGTAAAAATAAAAGAGACAAAATATCAATCCCAGTTTTGGATTACTTTAATTAACAAAAAAAAAATGCATATAGCAGAGGATAGTTTCAATCTGCTTACCTCTGGGTTATGGGCCCAGCATGCTTCCATTGCAGTACTCTGCTGCACATGTAAGTTCAAGAGATCCTGAAGCACTCACTCATCATGGGAAAGTACCAATGTGTTTCTTCGTTGGTTGATGGAAGAAACATCTTACAAAAACTCTCCAGATTATTGACTTTTTAAAGTTTTTCTAGGAAACGTTTTAGATGAATGCTTATTAGCCTTTGTCAGTATGGACTTTTGCAAGGTGTCTCTGTGGTGCAATCAGTTAGTATGTACGGCTATTAACCAAAAGGTTGGTGGTTCAATCCCACCCAGGGACCTAATTGACCTTGTTATCAGATTTTGGTGATCTTTAAGTAGACAAGTCAAAATTTCAAACCCCCTGTTATGGTGTAGGGTACCTGGCCTTCTCTGATGTAATCAGAGTTAGATTTGATTCAGTGATTTTATAAAAACAGCTAGGAAGCACAATTTAGCAGTGGGTTGCAGAGAAAAAAAATATGCTGGCAGAAAAATCCAATTGAGTGATTAAACAGCTCTTTATTTTCTGGCTTTATTTTTATGCTAACAAATTTGTTCTCTGAAAAGTGTCCACAAAGCCAAGTCTCTGATTAACACCTTTGTAAGGATGGTTTTTCACCTATTACTAAATTAAACTTGCTTCATTGGAAAGGCAGCAAGATGCATCCTCATTTCAATGTCTACTGAAATAATACAGGTTGACACCAGGAAACATTAACGCCACTGCATCCTTGCTGCTTTCTCATGTGGAAGTCTGTTTAATGTGAAAACAAGGTGATATCTAATTAGCACACAGGTAAGGAATTAAGAAAATCTTTATTTAAGGGTGAAGATGTTTCTCACAAAATCGTTGCCCCAATGCATCATTGAAATTCAAGCTGGAAAGATGATTTTAATATATCACTTGTACATTTTGTATTGCTCTTCTGGTGACAATGTAGTTTGTTTTTGTCAATTACCATTTTAATAATAGGGTAAAGAAAATGAAGTGGATTTTTGAAAGAAAACAATACTGTCAATATACTATTAAAACAAATTAAAATGGTAAAAGTTATTGTACTTTAAGTAAAAATAAAAGAGCCAAAATATCAATCCCAGTTTTGGATTACTTTAATTAACAAACAAAAAAATGCATATAGGAGAGGATAGTTTCAATCTGCCTACCTCTGGGTTATGGGCCCAGCATGCTTCCATTGCTGTACTCTGCTGCACATGTAAGTGCAAGAGATCCTGAAGCACTCACTCATCATGGGAAAGTACCAATGTGTTTCTTCGTTGGTTGATAGAAGAAACATCTTACAAAAACTCTCCAGATTATTGACTTTTTTAAGTTTTTCTAGGAAACGTTTTAGATGAATGCTTATTAGCCTTTGTCAGTATGTACTTTTGCATAGTGTCTCTGTGGCGCAATCAGTTAGTGTGTACGGCTATTAACCAAAAGGTTGGTGGTTCAATCCCACCCAGGGACGTAATTGACCTTGTTATCAGATTTTGGTGATCTTTAAGTAGACAAGTCAAATTTCATACCCCCTGTTATGGTGTAGGGTACCTGGCCTTCTCTGATGTAATCAGAGTTAGATTTGATTCAGTGATTTTATAAAAACATCTAGGAAGCACAATTTAGCAGTGGGTTGCAGAGAAAAAGAAATATGCTGGCAAAAAAATCAAATTGCGTGATTAAACAGCTCTTCATTTTCTGGCTTTATTTTTATGCTAACAAATTTGTTCTCTGAAAAGTGTCCACAAAGCCAAGTCTCTGATTAACACCTTTGTAGGGATGGTTTTTCACCTATTACTAAATTAAACTTGCTTCATTGGAAAGGCAGCAAGATGTATCCTCATTTCAATGTCTACTGAAATAATACAGGTTGACACCAGGAAACATTAACGCCACTGCATCCTTGCTGCTTTCTCATGTGGAAGTCTGTTTAATGTTAAAACAAGGTGATATCTAATTAGCACACAGGTAAGGAATTAAGAAAATCTTTATTTAAGGGTGAAGATGTTTCTCACAAAATTGTTGACCCAATGCATCATTGAAATTCAAGCTGGAAAGATGATTTTAATATATCACTTGTACATTTTGTATTGCTCTTCTGGTGACAATGTAGTTTGTTTTTGTCAATTACCATTTTAATAATAGGGTAAAGAAAATGAAGTGGATTTTTGAAAGAAAACAATACTGTCAATATACTATTAAAACAAATTAAAATGGTAAAAGTTATTGTACTTTAAGTAAAAATAAAAGAGACAAAATATCAATCCCAGTTTTGGATTACTTTAATTAACAAAAAAAATGCATATAGCAGAGGATAGTTTCAATCTGCCTACCTCTGGGTTATGGGCCCAGCATGCTTCCATTGCAGTACTCTGCTGCACATGTAAGTGCAAGAGATCCTGAAGCACTCACTCATCATGGGAAAGTACCAATGTGTTTCTTCGTTGGTTGATGGAAGAAACATCTTACAAAAACTCTCCAGATTATTGACTTTTTAAACTTTTTCTAGGAAACGTTTTAGATGAATGCTTATTAGCCTTTGTCAGTATGGACTTTTGCAAAGTGTCTCTGTGGTGCAATCGGTTAGTGTGTTTGGCTATTAACCAAAAGGTTGGTGGTTCAATCCCACCCAGGGACGTAATTAACCTTGTGATCAGATTTTGGTGATCTTTAAGTAGACAAGTCAAAATTTCAAACCCGCTGTTATGGTGTAGGGTACCTGGCCTTCTCTGATGTAATCAGAGTTAGATTTGATTCAGTGATTTTATAAAAACAGTTAGGAAGCACAATTTAGCAGTGGGTTGCAGAGAAAAAAAATATGCTGGCAGAAAAATCCAATTGAGTGATTAAACAGCTCTTTATTTTCTGGCTTTATTTTTATGCTAACAAATTTGTTCTCTGAAAAGTGTCCACAAAGCCAAGTCTCTGATTAACACCTTTGTAAGGATGGTTTTTCACCTATTACTAAATTAAACTTGCTTCATTGGAAAGGCAGCAAGATGCATCCTCATTTCAATGTCTACTGAAATAATACAAGTTGACACCAGGAAACATTAACGCCACTGCATCCTTGCTGCTTTCTCATGTGGAAGTCTGTTTAATATGAAAACAAGGTGATATCTAATTAGCACACAGGTAAGGAATTAAGAAAATCTTTATTTAAGGGTGAAGATGTTTCTCACAAAATCGTTGCCCCAATGCATCATTGAAATTCAAGCTGGAAAGATGATTTTAATATATCACTTGTACATTTTGTATTGCTCTTCTGGTGACAATGTAGTTTGTTTTTGTCAATTACCATATTAATAATAGGGTAAAGAAAATGAAGTGGATTTTTGAAAGAAAACAATACTGTCAATATACTATTAAAACAAATTAAAATGGTAAAAGTTATTGTACTTTAAGTAAAAATAAAAGAGACAAAATATCAATCCCAGTTTTGGATTACTTTAATTAACAAAAAAAATGCATATAGCAGAGGATAGTTTCAATCTGCCTACCTCTGGGTTATGGGCCCAGCATGCTTCCATTGCAGTACTCTGCTGCACATGTAAGTGCAAGAGATCCTGAAGCACTCACTCATCATGGGAAAGTACCAATGTGTTTCTTCGTTGGTTGATGGAAGAAACATCTTACAAAAACTCTCCAGATTATTGACTTTTTTAAGTTTTTCTAGGAAACGTTTTAGATGAATGCTTATTAGCCTTTGTCAGTATGGACTTTTGCAAAGTGTCTCTGTGGCGCAATCGGTTAGTGTGTTTGGCTATTAACCAAAAGGTTGGTGGTTCAATCCCACCCAGGGACGTAATTAACCTTGTGATCAGATTTTGGTGATATTTAAGTAGACAAGTCAAAATTTCAAACCTCCTCTTATGGTGTAGGGTACATGGCCTTCTCTGATGTAATCAGAGTTAGATTTGATTCAGTGATTTTATAAAAAACAGCTAGGAAGCACAATTTAGCAGTGGGTTGCAGAGAAAAAAAATATGCTGGCAGAAAAATCCAATCGAGTGATTAAACAGCTCTTCATTTTCTGGCTTTATTTTTATGCTAACAAATTTGTTCTCTGAAAAGTGTCCACAAAGCCAAGTCTCTGATTAACACCTTTGTAAGGATGGTTTTTCACCTATTACTAAATTAAACTTGCTTCATTGGAAAGGCAGCAAGATGCATCCTCATTTCAATGTCTACTGAAATAATACAAGTTGACACCAGGAAACATTAACGCCACTGCATCCTTGCTGCTTTCTCATGTGGAAGTCTGTTTAATGTGAAAACAAGGTGATATCTAATTAGCACACAGGTAAGGAATTAAGAAAATCTTTATTTAAGGGTGAAGATGTTTCTCACAAAATTGTTGACCCAATGCAACATTGAAATTCAAGCTGGAAAGATGATTTTAATATATCACTTGTACATTTTGTATTGCTCTTCTGGTGACAATGTAGTTTGTTTTTGTCAATTACCATTTTAATAATAGGGTAAAGAAAATGAAGTGGATTTTTGAAAGAAAACAATACTGTCAATATACTATTAAAACAAATTAAAATGGTAAAAGTTATAGTACTTTAAGTAAAAATAAAAGAGACAAAATATCAATCCCAGTTTTGGATTACTTTAATTAACAAAAAAAAATGCATATAGCAGAGGATAGTTTCAATCTGCCTACCTCTGGGTTATGGGCCCAGCATGCTTCCATTGCAGTACTCTGCTGCACATGTAAGTTCAAGAGATCCTGAAGCACTCACTCATCATGAGAAAGTACCAATGTGTTTCTTCGTTGGTTGATGGAAGAAACATCTTACAAAAACTCTCCAGATTATTGACTTTTTTAAGTTTTTCTAGGAAACGTTTTAGATGAATGCTTATTAGCCTTTGTCAGTATGTACTTTTGCAAAGTGTCTCTGTGGCGCAATCAGTTAGTGTGTACGGCTATTAACCAAAAGGTTGGTGGTTCAATCCCACCCAGGGACGTAATTGACCTTGTTATCAGATTTTGGTGATCTTTAAGTAGACAAGTCAAATTTCATACCCCCTGTTATGGTGTAGGGTACCTGGCCTTCTCTGATGTAATCAGAGTTAGATTTGATTCAGTGATTTTATAAAAACATCTAGGAAGCACAATTTAGCAGTGGGTTGCAGAGAAAAAGAAATATGCTGGCAAAAAAATCAAATTGCGTGATTAAACAGCTCTTCATTTTCTGGCTTTATTTTTATGCTAACAAATTTGTTCTCTGAAAAGTGTCCACAAAGCCAAGTCTCTGATTAACACCTTTGTAGGGATGGTTTTTCACCTATTACTAAATTAAACTTGCTTCATTGGAAAGGCAGCAAGATGTATCCTCATTTCAATGTCTACTGAAATAATACAGGTTGACACCAGGAAACATTAACGCCACTGCATCCTTGCTGCTTTCTCATGTGGAAGTCTGTTTAATGTGAAAACAAGGTGATATCTAATTAGCACACAGGTAAGGAATTAAGAAAATCTTTAAGGGTGAAGATGTTTCTCACAAAATTATTGACCCAATGCATCATTGAAATTCAAGCTGGAAAGATGATTTTAATATATCACTTGTACATTTTGTATTGCTCTTCTGGTGACAATGTAGTTTGTTTTTGTCAATTACCATTTTAATAATAGGGTAAAGAAAATGAAGTGGATTTTTGAAAGAAAACAATACTGTCAATATACTATTAAAACAAATTAAAATGGTAAAAGTTATTGTACTTTAAGTAAAAATAAAAGAGACAAAATATCAATCCCAGTTTTGGATTACTTTAATTAACAAAAAAAATGCATATAGCAGAGGATAGTTTCAATCTGCCTACCTCTGGGTTATGGGCCCAGCATGCTTCCATTGCAGTACTCTGCTGCACATGTAAGTGCAAGAGATCCTGAAGCACTCACTCATCATGGGAAAGTACCAATGTGTTTATTCGTTGGTTGATGGAAGAAACATCTTACAAAAACTCTCCAGATTATTGACTTTTTAAACTTTTTCTAGGAAACGTTTTAGATGAATGCTTATTAGCCTTTGTCAGTATGGACTTTTGCAAAGTGTCTCTGTGGCGCAATCGGTTAGTGTGTTTGGCTATTAACCAAAAGGTTGGTGGTTCAATCCCACCCAGGGACGTAATTAACCTTGTGATCAGATTTTGGTGATCTTTAAGTAGACAAGTCAAAATTTCAAACCCCCTGTTATGGTGTAGGGTACCTGGCCTTCTCTGATGTAATCAGAGTTAGATTTGATTCAGTGATTTTATAAAAACAGCTAGGAAGCACAATTTAGCAGTGGGTTGCAGAGAAAAAAAATATGCTGGCAGAAAAATCCAATTGAGTGATTAAACAGCTCTTTATTTTCTGGCTTTATTTTTATGCTAACAAATTTGTTCTCTGAAAAGTGTCCACAAAGCCAAGTCTCTGATTAACACCTTTGTAAGGATGGTTTTTCACCTATTACTAAATTAAACTTGCTTCATTGGAAAGGCAGCAAGATGCATCCTCATTTCAATGTCTACTGAAATAATACAAGTTGACACCAGGAAACATTAACGCCACTGCATCCTTGCTGCTTTCTCATGTGGAAGTCTGTTTAATATGAAAACAAGGTGATATCTAATTAGCACACAGGTAAGGAATTAAGAAAATCTTTATTTAAGGGTGAAGATGTTTCTCACAAAATTGTTGACCCAATGCATCATTGAAATTCAAGCAGGAAAGATGATTTTAATATATCACTTGTACATTTTGTATTGCTCTTCTGGTGACAATGTAGTTTGTTTTTGTCAATTACCATTTTAATAATAGGGTAAAGAAAATGAAGTGGATTTTTGAAAGAAAACAATAATGTCAATATACTATTAAAACAAATTAAAATGGTAAAAGTTATTATACTTTAAGTAAAAATAAAAGAGACAAAATATCAATCCCAGTTTTGGATTACTTTAATTAACAAAAAAAAAATGCATATAGCAGAGGATAGTTTCAATCTGCTTACCTCTGGGTTATGGGCCCAGCATGCTTCCATTGCAATACTCTGCTGCACATGTAAGTTCAAGAGATCCTGAAGCACTCACTCATCATGGGAAAGTACCAATGTGTTTCTTCGTTGGTTGATGGAAGAAACATCTTACAAAAACTCTCCAGATTATTGACTTTTTAAAGTTTTTCTAGGAAACGTTTTAGATGAATGCTTATTAGCCTTTGTCAGTATGGACTTTTGCAAGGTGTTTCTGTGGCGCAATCAGTTAGTATGTACGGCTATTAACCAAAAGGTTGGTGGTTCAATCCCACCCAGGGACCTAATTGACCTTGTTATCAGATTTTGGTGATCTTTAAGTAGACAAGTCAAAATTTCAAACCCCCTGTTATGGTGTAGGGTACCTGGCCTTCTCTGATGTAATCAGAGTTAGATTTGATTCAGTGATTTTATAAAAACAGCTAGGAAGCACAATTTAGCAGTGGGTTGCAGAGAAAAAAAATATGCTGGCAGAAAAATCCAATTGAGTGATTAAACAGCTCTTTATTTTCTGGCTTTATTTTTATGCTAACAAATTTGTTCTCTGAAAAGTGTCCACAAAGCCAAGTCTCTGATTAACACCTTTGTAAGGATGGTTTTTCACCTATTACTAAATTAAACTTGCTTCATTGGAAAGGCAGCAAGATGCATCCTCATTTCAATGTCTACTGAAATAATACAGGTTGACACCAGGAAACATTAACGCCACTGCATCCTTGCTGCTTTCTCATGTGGAAGTCTGTTTAATGTGAAAACAAGGTGATATCTAATTAGCACACAGGTAAGGAATTAAGAAAATCTTTATTTAAGGGTGAAGATGTTTCTCACAAAATCGTTGCCCCAATGCATCATTGAAATTCAAGCTGGAAAGATGATTTTAATATATCACTTGTACATTTTGTATTGCTCTTCTGGTGACAATGTAGTTTGTTTTTGTCAATTACCATTTTAATAATAGGGTAAAGAAAATTAAGTGGATTTTTGAAAGAAAACAATACTGTCAATATACTATTAAAACAAATTAAAATGGTAAAAGTTATTGTACTTTAAGTAAAAATAAAAGAGCCAAAATATCAATCCCAGTTTTGGATTACTTTAATTAACAAACAAAAAAATGCATATAGGAGAGGATAGTTTCAATCTGCCTACCTCTGGGTTATGGGCCCAGCATGCTTCCATTGCTGTACTCTGCTGCACATGTAAGTGCAAGAGATCCTGAAGCACTCACTCATCATGGGAAAGTACCAATGTGTTTCTTCGTTGGTTGATAGAAGAAACATCTTACAAAAACTCTCCAGATTATTGACTTTTTTAAGTTTTTCTAGGAAACGTTTTAGATGAATGCTTATTAGCCTTTGTCAGTATGTACTTTTGCAAAGTGTCTCTGTGGCGCAATCAGTTAGTGTGTACGGCTATTAACCAAAAGGTTGGTGGTTCAATCCCACCCAGGGACGTAATTGACCTTGTTATCAGATTTTGGTGATCTTTAAGTAGACAAGTCAAATTTCATACCCCCTGTTATGGTGTAGGGTACCTGGCCTTCTCTGATGTAATCAGATTTGATTCAGTGATTTTATAAAAACATCTAGGAAGCACAATTTAGCAGTGGGTTGCAGAGAAAAAGAAATATGCTGGCAAAAAAATCAAATTGCGTGATTAAACAGCTCTTCATTTTCTGGCTTTATTTTTATGCTAACAAATTTGTTCTCTGAAAAGTGTCCACAAAGCCAAGTCTCTGATTAACACCTTTGTAGGGATGGTTTTTCACCTATTACTAAATTAAACTTGCTTCATTGGAAAGGCAGCAAGATGTATCCTCATTTCAATGTCTACTGAAATAATACAGGTTGACACCAGGAAACATTAACGCCACTGCATCCTTGCTGCTTTCTCATGTGGAAGTCTGTTTAATGTTAAAACAAGGTGATATCTAATTAGCACACAGGTAAGGAATTAAGAAAATCTTTATTTAAGGGTGAAGATGTTTCTCACAAAATTGTTGACCCAATGCATCATTGAAATTCAAGCTGGAAAGATGATTTTAATATATCACTTGTACATTTTGTATTGCTCTTCTGGTGACAATGTAGTTTGTTTTTGTCAATTACCATTTTAATAATAGGGTAAAGAAAATGAAGTGGATTTTTGAAAGAAAACAATACTGTCAATATACTATTAAAACAAATTAAAATGGTAAAAGTTATTGTACTTTAAGTAAAAATAAAAGAGACAAAATATCAATCCCAGTTTTGGATTACTTTAATTAACAAAAAAAATGCATATAGCAGAGGATAGTTTCAATCTGCCTACCTCTGGGTTATGGGCCCAGCATGCTTCCATTGCAGTACTCTGCTGCACATGTAAGTGCAAGAGATCCTGAAGCACTCACTCATCATGGGAAAGTACCAATGTGTTTCTTCGTTGGTTGATGGAAGAAACATCTTACAAAAACTCTCCAGATTATTGACTTTTTAAACTTTTTCTAGGAAACGTTTTAGATGAATGCTTATTAGCCTTTGTCAGTATGGACTTTTGCAAAGTGTCTCTGTGGCGCAATCGGTTAGTGTGTTTGGCTATTAACCAAAAGGTTGGTGGTTCAATCCCACCCAGGGACGTAATTAACCTTGTGATCAGATTTTGGTGATCTTTAAGTAGACAAGTCAAAATTTCAAACCCCCTGTTATGGTGTAGGGTACCTGCCCTTCTCTGATGTAATCAGAGTTAGATTTGATTCAGTGATTTTATAAAAACAGTTAGGAAGCACAATTTAGCAGTGGGTTGCAGAGAAAAAAAATATGCTGGCAGAAAAATCCAATTGAGTGATTAAACAGCTCTTTATTTTCTGGTTTTATTTTTATGCTAACAAATTTGTTCTCTGAAAAGTGTCCACAAAGCCAAGTCTCTGATTAACACCTTTGTAAGGATGGTTTTTCACCTATTACTAAATTAAACTTGCTTCATTGGAAAGGCAGCAAGATGCATCCTCATTTCAATGTCTACTGAAATAATACAAGTTGACACCAGGAAACATTAACGCCACTGCATCCTTGCTGCTTTCTCATGTGGAAGTCTGTTTAATATGAAAACAAGGTGATATCTAATTAGCACACAGGTAAGGAATTAAGAAAATCTTTATTTAAGGGTGAAGATGTTTCTCACAAAATCGTTGCCCCAATGCATCATTGAAATTCAAGCTGGAAAGATGATTTTAATATATCACTTGTACATTTTGTATTGCTCTTCTGGTGACAATGTAGTTTGTTTTTGTCAATTACCATATTAATAATAGGGTAAAGAAAATGAAGTGGATTTTTGAAAGAAAACAATACTGTCAATATACTATTAAAACAAATTAAAATGGTAAAAGTTATTGTACTTTAAGTAAAAATAAAAGAGACAAAATATCAATCCCAGTTTTGGATTACTTTAATTAACAAAAAAATTCATATAGCAGAGGATAGTTTCAATCTGCCTACCTCTGGGTTATGGGCCCAGCATGCTTCCATTGCAGTACTCTGCTGCACATGTAAGTGCAAGAGATCCTGAAGCACTCACTCATCATGGGAAAGTACCAATGTGTTTCTTCGTTGGTTGATGGAAGAAACATCTTACAAAAACTCTCCAGATTATTGACTTTTTAAAGTTTTTCTAGGAAACGTTTTAGATGAATGCTTATTAGCCTTTGTCAGTATGGACTTTTGCAAAGTGTCTCTGTGGCGCAATCGGTTAGTGTGTTTGGCTATTAACCAAAAGGTTGGTGGTTCAATCCCACCCAGGGACGTAATTAACCTTGTGATCAGATTTTGGTGATATTTAAGTAGACAAGTCAAAATTTCAAACCTCCTCTTATGGTGTAGGGTACATGGCCTTCTCTGATGTAATCAGAGTTAGATTTGATTCAGTGATTTTATAAAAAACAGCTAGGAAGCACAATTTAGCAGTGGGTTGCAGAGAAAAAAAATATGCTGGCAGAAAAATCCAATCGAGTGATTAAACAGCTCTTCATTTTCTGGCTTTATTTTTATGCTAACAAATTTGTTCTCTGAAAAGTGTCCACAAAGCCAAGTCTCTGATTAACACCTTTGTAAGGATGGTTTTTCACCTATTACTAAATTAAACTTGCTTCATTGGAAAGGCAGCAAGATGCATCCTCATTTCAATGTCTACTGAAATAATACAAGTTGACACCAGGAAACATTAACGCCACTGCATCCTTGCTGCTTTCTCATGTGGAAGTCTGTTTAATGTGAAAACAAGGTGATATCTAATTAGCACACAGGTAAGGAATTAAGAAAATCTTTATTTAAGGGTGAAGATGTTTCTCACAAAATTGTTGACCCAATGCAACATTGAAATTCAAGCTGGAAAGATGATTTTAATATATCACTTGTACATTTTGTATTGCTCTTCTGGTGACAATGTAGTTTGTTTTTGTCAATTACCATTTTAATAATAGGGTAAAGAAAATGAAGTGGATTTTTGAAAGAAAACAATACTGTCAATATACTATTAAAACAAATTAAAATGGTAAAAGTTATAGTACTTTAAGTAAAAATAAAAGAGACAAAATATCAATCCCAGTTTTGGATTACTTTAATTAACAAAAAAAATGCATATAGCAGAGGATAGTTTCAATCTGCCTACCTCTGGGTTATGGGCCCAGCATGCTTCCATTGCAGTACTCTGCTGCACATGTAAGTGCAAGAGATCCTGAAGCACTCACTCATCATGGGAAAGTACCAATGTGTTTCTTCGTTGGTTGATGGAAGAAACATCTTACAAAAACTCTCCAGATTATTGACTTTTTAAAGTTTTTCTAGGAAACGTTTTAGATGAATGCTTATTAGCCTTTGTCAGTATGGACTTTTGCAAAGTGTCTCTGTGGCGCAATCAGTTAGTATGTACGGCTATTAACCAAAAGGTTGGTGGTTCAATCCCACCCAGGGACCTAATTGACCTTGTTATCAGATTTTGGTGATCTTTAAGTAGACAAGTCAAAATTTCAAACCCCCTGTTATGGTGTAGGGTACCTGGCCTTCTCTGATGTAATCAGAGTTAGATTTGATTCAGTGATTTTATAAAAACAGCTAGGAAGCACAATTTAGCAGTGGGTTGCAGAGAAAAAAAATATGCTGGCAGAAAAATCCAATTGAGTGATTAAACAGCTCTTTATTTTCTGGCTTTATTTTTATGCTAACAAATTTGTTCTCTGAAAAGTGTCCACAAAGCCAAGTCTCTGATTAACACCTTTGTAAGGATGGTTTTTCACCTATTACTAAATTAAACTTGCTTCATTGGAAAGGCAGCAAGATGCATCCTCATTTCAATGTCTACTGAAATAATACAGGTTGACACCAGGAAACATTAACGCCACTGCATCCTTGCTGCTTTCTCATGTGGAAGTCTGTTTAATGTGAAAACAAGGTGATATCTAATTAGCACACAGGTAAGGAATTAAGAAAATCTTTATTTAAGGGTGAAGATGTTTCTCACAAAATCGTTGCCCCAATGCATCATTGAAATTCAAGCTGGAAAGATGATTTTAATATATCACTTGTACATTTTGTATTGCTCTTCTGGTGACAATGTAGTTTGTTTTTGTCAATTACCATTTTAATAATAGGGTAAAGAAAATTAAGTGGATTTTTGAAAGAAAACAATACTGTCAATATACTATTAAAACAAATTAAAATGGTAAAAGTTATTGTACTTTAAGTAAAAATAAAAGAGCCAAAATATCAATCCCAGTTTTGGATTACTTTAATTAACAAACAAAAAAATGCATATAGCAGAGGATAGTTTCAATCTGCCTACCTCTGGGTTATGGGCCCAGCATTCTTCCATTGCTGTACTCTGCTGCACATGTAAGTGCAAGAGATCCTGAAGCACTCACTCATCATGGGAAAGTACCAATGTGTTTCTTCGTTGGTTGATAGAAGAAACATCTTACAAAAACTCTCCAGATTATTGACTTTTTTAAGTTTTTCTAGGAAACGTTTTAGATGAATGCTTATTAGCATTTGTCAGTATGTACTTTTGCAAAGTGTCTCTGTGGTGCAATCAGTTAGTGTGTACGGCTATTAACCAAAAGGTTGGTGGTTCAATCCCACCCAGGGACGTAATTGACCTTGTTATCAGATTTTGGTGATCTTTAAGTAGACAAGTCAAATTTCATACCCCCTGTTATGGTGTAGGGTACCTGGTCTTCTCTGATGTAATCAGAGTTAGATTTGATTCAGTGATTTTATAAAAATATCTAGGAAGCACAATTTAGCAGTGGGTTGCAGAGAAAAAGAAATATGCTGGCAAAAAAATCAAATTGCGTGATTAAACAGTTCTTCATTTTCTGGCTTTATTTTTATGCTAACAAATTTGTTCTCTGAAAAGTGTCCACAAAGCCAAGTCTCTGATTAACACCTTTGTAGGGATGGTTTTTCACCTATTACTAAATTAAACTTGCTTCATTGGAAAGGCAGCAAGATGTATCCTCATTTCAATGTCTACTGAAATAATACAGGTTGACACCAGGAAACATTAACGCCACTGCATCCTTGCTGCTTTCTCATGTGGAAGTCTGTTTAATGTGAAAACAAGGTGATATCTAATTAGCACACAGGTAAGGAATTAAGAAAATCTTTATTTAAGGGTGAAGATGTTTCTCACAAAATTATTGACCCAATGCATCATTGAAATTCAAGCTGGAAAGATGATTTTAATATATCACTTGTACATTTTGTATTGCTCTTCTGGTGACAATGTAGTTTGTTTTTGTCAATTACCATTTTAATAATAGGGTAAAGAAAATGAAGTGGATTTTTGAAAGAAAACAATAATGTCAATATACTATTAAAACAAATTAAAATGGTAAAAGTTATTGTACTTTAAGTAAAAATAAAAGAGCCAAAATATCAATCCCAGTTTTGGATTACTTTAATTAACAAAAAAAAATGCATATAGCAGAGGATAGTTTCAATCTGCTTACCTCTGGGTTATGGGCCCAGCATGCTTCCATTGCAGTACTCTGCTGCACATGTAAGTGCAAGAGATCCTGAAGCACTCACTCATCATGGGAAAGTACCAATGTGTTTCTTCGTTGGTTGATGGAAGAAACATCTTACAAAAACTCTCCAGATTATTGACTTTTTAAAGTTTTTCTAGGAAACGTTTTAGATGAATGCTTATTAGCCTTTGTCAGTATGGACTTTTGCAAGGTGTCTCTGTGGTGCAATCAGTTAGTATGTACGGCTATTAACCAAAAGGTTGGTGGTTCAATCCCACCCAGGGACCTAATTGACCTTGTTATCAGATTTTGGTGATCTTTAAGTAGACAAGTCAAAATTTCAAACCCCCTGTTATGGTGTAGGGTACCTGGCCTTCTCTGATGTAATCAGAGTTAGATTTGATTCAGTGATTTTATAAAAACAGCTAGGAAGCACAATTTAGCAGTGGGTTGCAGAGAAAAAAAATATGCTGGCAGAAAAATCCAATTGAGTGATTAAACAGCTCTTTATTTTCTGGCTTTATTTTTATGCTAACAAATTTGTTCTCTGAAAAGTGTCCACAAAGCCAAGTCTCTAATTAACACCTTTGTAAGGATGGTTTTTCACCTATTACTAAATTAAACTTGCTTCATTGGAAAGGCAGCAAGATGCATCCTCATTTCAATGTCTACTGAAATAATACAGGTTGACACCAGGAAACATTAACGCCACTGCATCCTTGCTGCTTTCTCATGTGGAAGTCTGTTTAATGTGAAAACAAGGTGATATCTAATTAGCACACAGGTAAGGAATTCAGAAAATCTTTATTTAAGGGTGAAGATGTTTCTCACAAAATCGTTGCCCCAATGCATCATTGAAATTCAAGCTGGAAAGATGATTTTAATATATCACTTGTACATTTTGTATTGCTCTTCTGGTGACAATGTAGTTTGTTTTTGTCAATTACCATTTTAATAATAGGGTAAAGAAAATGAAGTGGATTTTTGAAAGAAAACAATACTGTCAATATACTATTAAAACAAATTAAAATGGTAAAAGTTATTGTACTTTAAGTAAAAATAAAAGAGCCAAAATATCAATCCCAGTTTTGGATTACTTTAATTAACAAACAAAAAAATGCATATAGGAGAGGATAGTTTCAATCTGCCTACCTCTGGGTTATGGGCCCAGCATGCTTCCATTGCTGTACTCTGCTGCACATGTAAGTGCAAGAGATCCTGAAGCACTCGCTCATCATGGGAAAGTACCAATGTGTTTCTTCGTTGGTTGATAGAAGAAACATCTTACAAAAACTCTCCAGATTTTTGACTTTTTTAAGTTTTTCTAGGAAACGTTTTAGATGAATGCTTATTAGCCTTTGTCAGTATGTACTTTTGCAAAGTGTCTCTGTGGCGCAATCAGTTAGTGTGTACGGCTATTAACCAAAAGGTTGGTGGTTCAATCCCACCCAGGGACGTAATTGACCTTGTTATCAGATTTTGGTGATCTTTAAGTAGACAAGTCAAATTTCATACCCCCTGTTATGGTGTAGGGTACCTGGCCTTCTCTGATGTAATCAGAGTTAGATTTGATTCAGTGATTTTATAAAAACATCTAGGAAGCACAATTTAGCAGTGGGTTGCAGAGAAAAAGAAATATGCTGGCAAAAAAATCAAATTGCGTGATTAAACAGCTCTTCATTTTCTGGCTTTATTTTTATGCTAACAAATTTGTTCTCTGAAAAGTGTCCACAAAGCCAAGTCTCTGATTAACACCTTTGTAGGGATGGTTTTTCACCTATTACTAAATTAAACTTGCTTCATTGGAAAGGCAGCAAGATGTATCCTCATTTCAATGTCTACTGAAATAATACAGGTTGACACCAGGAAACATTAACGCCACTGCATCCTTGCTGCTTTCTCATGTGGAAGTCTGTTTAATGTGAAAACAAGGTGATATCTAATTAGCACACAGGTAAGGAATTAAGAAAATCTTTATTTAAGGGTGAAGATGTTTCTCACAAAATTATTGACCCAATGCATCATTGAAATTCAAGCTGGAAAGATGATTTTAATATATCACTTGTACATTTTGTATTGCTCTTCTGGTGACAATGTAGTTTGTTTTTGTCAATTACCATTTTAATAATAGGGTAAAGAAAATGAAGTGGATTTTTGAAAGAAAACAATAATGTCAATATACTATTAAAACAAATTAAAATGGTAAAAGTTATTGTACTTTAAGTAAAAATAAAAGAGCCAAAATATCAATCCCAGTTTTGGATTACTTTAATTAACAAAAAAAAATGCATATAGCAGAGGATAGTTTCAATCTGCTTACCTCTGGGTTATGGGCCCAGCATGCTTCCATTGCAGTACTCTGCTGCACATGTAAGTGCAAGAGATCCTGAAGCACTCACTCATCATGGGAAAGTACCAATGTGTTTCTTCGTTGGTTGATGGAAGAAACATCTTACAAAAACTCTCCAGATTATTGACTTTTTAAAGTTTTTCTAGGAAACGTTATAGATGAATGCTTATTAGCCTTTGTCAGTATGACATTTTGCAAAGTGTCTCTGTGGCGCAATCAGTTAGTGTGTACGGCTATTAACCAAAAGATTGGTGGTTCAATCCCACCCAGGGACCTAATTGACCTTGTTATCAGATTTTGGTGATCTTTAAGTAGACAAGTCAAATTTCATACCCCCTCTTATGGTGTAGGGTACCTGGCCTTCTCTGATGTAATCAGAGTTAGATTTGATTCAGTGATTTTATAAAAACATCTAGGAAGCACAATTTAGCAGTGGGTTGCAGAGAAAAAGAAATATGCTGGCAAAAAAATCAAATTGCGTGATTAAACAGCTCTTTATTTTCTGGCTTTATTTTTATGCTAACAAATTTGTTCTCTGAAAAGTGTCCACAAAGCCAAGTCTCTGATTAACACCTTTGTAGGGATTGTTTTTCACCTATTACTAAATTAAACTTGCTTCATTGGAAAGGCAGCAAGATGCATCCTCATTTCAATGTCTACTGAAATAATACAGGTTGACACCAGGAAACATTAACGCCACTGCATCCTTGCTGCTTTCTCATGTGGAAGTCTGTTTAATGTGAAAACAAGGTGATATCTAATTAGCACACAGGTAAGGAATTACGAAAATCTTTATTTAAGGGTGAAGATGTTTCTCACAAAATTGTTGCCCCAATGCATCATTGAAATTCAAGCTGGAAAGATGATTTAAATATATCACTTGTACATTTTGTATTGCTCTTCTGGTGACAATGTAGTTTTTTTGTCAATTACCATTTTAATAACAGGGTAAAGAAAATTAAGTGGATTTTTGAAAGAAAACTATACTGTCAATATACTATTAAAACAAATTAAAATGGTAAAAGTTATTGTACTTTAAGTAAAAATAAAAGAGCAAAAATATCAATCCCAGTTTTGATTACTTAAATTAACAAAAAAAATGCATATAGCAAAGGATAGTTTCAATCTGCCTACCTCTGGGTTATGGGTCCAGCATGCTTCCATTGCAGTACTCTGCTGCCCATGTAAGTGCAAGAGATCCTGAAGCACTCACTCATCATGGGAAAGTACCAATGTGTTTATTCGTTGGTTGATGGAAGAAACATCTTACAAAAACTCTCCAGATTATTGATTTTTTAATGTTTTCTAGGAAACGTTCTAGATGTATGCTTATTAGCCTTTGTCAGTATGTACTTTTTGCAAAGTGTCTCTGTGGCGCAATCGGTTAGTGTGTTTGGCTATTAACCAAAAGGTTGGTGGTTCAATCCCACCCAGGGACGTAATTAACCTTGTGATCAGATTTTGGTGATATTTAAGTAGACAAGTCAAAATTTCAAACCTCCTCTTATGGTGTAGGGTACATGGCCTTCTCTGATGTAATCAGAGTTAGATTTGATTCAGTGATTTTATAAAAAACAGCTAGGAAGCACAATTTAGCAGTGGGTTGCAGAGAAAAAAAATATGCTGGCAGAAAAATCCAATCGAGTGATTAAACAGCTCTTCATTTTCTGGCTTTATTTTTATGCTAACAAATTTGTTCTCTGAAAAGTGTCCACAAAGCCAAGTCTCTGATTAACACCTTTGTAAGGATGGTTTTTCACCTATTACTAAATTAAACTTGCTTCATTGGAAAGGCAGCAAGATGCATCCTCATTTCAATGTCTACTGAAATAATACAAGTTGACAACAGGAAATATTAACGCCACTGCATCCTTGCTGCTTTCTCATGTGGAAGTCTGTTTAATGTGAAAACAAGGTGATATCTAATTAGCACACAGGTAAGGAATTAAGAAAATCTTTATTTAAGGGTGAAGATGTTTCTCACAAAATTGTTGACCCAATGCATCATTGAAATTCAAGCTGGAAAGATGATTTTAATATATCACTTGTACATTTTGTATTGCTCTTCTGGTGACAATGTAGTTTGTTTTTGTCAATTACCATTTTAATAATAGGGTAAAGAAAATGAAGTGGATTTTTGAAAGAAAACAATAATGTCAATATACTATTAAAACAAATTAAAATGGTAAAAGTTATTATACTTTAAGTAAAAATAAAAGAGACAAAATATCAATCCCAGTTTTGGATTACTTTAATTAACAAAAAAAAAATGCATATAGCAGAGGATAGTTTCAATCTGCTTACCTCTGGGTTATGGGCCCAGCATGCTTCCATTGCAGTACTCTGCTGCACATGTAAGTTCAAGAGATCCTGAAGCACTCACTCATCATGGGAAAGTACCAATGTGTTTCTTCGTTGGTTGATGGAAGAAACATCTTACAAAAACTCTCCAGATTATTGACTTTTTAAAGTTTTTCTAGGAAACGTTTTAGATGAATGCTTATTAGCCTTTGTCAGTATGGACTTTTGCAAGGTGTCTCTGTGGTGCAATCAGTTAGTATGTACGGCTATTAACCAAAAGGTTGGTGGTTCAATCCCACCCAGGGACCTAATTGACCTTGTTATCAGATTTTGGTGATCTTTAAGTAGACAAGTCAAAATTTCAAACCCCCTGTTATGGTGTAGGGTACCTGGCCTTCTCTGATGTAATCAGAGTTAGATTTGATTCAGTGATTTTATAAAAACAGCTAGGAAGCACAATTTAGCAGTGGGTTGCAGAGAAAAAAAATATGCTGGCAGAAAAATCCAATTGAGTGATTAAACAGCTCTTTATTTTCTGGCTTTATTTTTATGCTAACAAATTTGTTCTCTGAAAAGTGTCCACAAAGCCAAGTCTCTGATTAACACCTTTGTAAGGATGGTTTTTCACCTATTACTAAATTAAACTTGCTTCATTGGAAAGGCAGCAAGATGCATCCTCATTTCAATGTCTACTGAAATAATACAGGTTGACACCAGGAAACATTAACGCCACTGCATCCTTGCTGCTTTCTCATGTGGAAGTCTGTTTAATGTGAAAACAAGGTGATATCTAATTAGCACACAGGTAAGGAATTAAGAAAATCTTTATTTAAGGGTGAAGATGTTTCTCACAAAATCGTTGCCCCAATGCATCATTGAAATTCAAGCTGGAAAGATGATTTTAATATATCACTTGTACATTTTGTATTGCTCTTCTGGTGACAATGTAGTTTGTTTTTGTCAATTACCATTTTAATAATAGGGTAAAGAAAATGAAGTGGATTTTTGAAAGAAAACAATACTGTCAATATACTATTAAAACAAATTAAAATGGTAAAAGTTATTGTACTTTAAGTAAAAATAAAAGAGCCAAAATATCAATCCCAGTTTTGGATTACTTTAATTAACAAACAAAAAAATGCATATAGGAGAGGATAGTTTCAATCTGCCTACCTCTGGGTTATGGGCCCAGCATGCTTCCATTGCTGTACTCTGCTGCACATGTAAGTGCAAGAGATCCTGAAGCACTCACTCATCATGGGAAAGTACCAATGTGTTTCTTCGTTGGTTGATAGAAGAAACATCTTACAAAAACTCTCCAGATTATTGACTTTTTTAAGTTTTTCTAGGAAACGTTTTAGATGAATGCTTATTAGCCTTTGTCAGTATGTACTTTTGCATAGTGTCTCTGTGGCGCAATCAGTTAGTGTGTACGGCTATTAACCAAAAGGTTGGTGGTTCAATCCCACCCAGGGACGTAATTGACCTTGTTATCAGATTTTGGTGATCTTTAAGTAGACAAGTCAAATTTCATACCCCCTGTTATGGTGTAGGGTACCTGGCCTTCTCTGATGTAATCAGAGTTAGATTTGATTCAGTGATTTTATAAAAACATCTAGGAAGCACAATTTAGCAGTGGGTTGCAGAGAAAAAGAAATATGCTGGCAAAAAAATCAAATTGCGTGATTAAACAGCTCTTCATTTTCTGGCTTTATTTTTATGCTAACAAATTTGTTCTCTGAAAAGTGTCCACAAAGCCAAGTCTCTGATTAACACCTTTGTAGGGATGGTTTTTCACCTATTACTAAATTAAACTTGCTTCATTGGAAAGGCAGCAAGATGTATCCTCATTTCAATGTCTACTGAAATAATACAGGTTGACACCAGGAAACATTAACGCCACTGCATCCTTGCTGCTTTCTCATGTGGAAGTCTGTTTAATGTTAAAACAAGGTGATATCTAATTAGCACACAGGTAAGGAATTAAGAAAATCTTTATTTAAGGGTGAAGATGTTTCTCACAAAATTGTTGACCCAATGCATCATTGAAATTCAAGCTGGAAAGATGATTTTAATATATCACTTGTACATTTTGTATTGCTCTTCTGGTGACAATGTAGTTTGTTTTTGTCAATTACCATTTTAATAATAGGGTAAAGAAAATGAAGTGGATTTTTGAAAGAAAACAATACTGTCAATATACTATTAAAACAAATTAAAATGGTAAAAGTTATTGTACTTTAAGTAAAAATAAAAGAGACAAAATATCAATCCCAGTTTTGGATTACTTTAATTAACAAAAAAAATGCATATAGCAGAGGATAGTTTCAATCTGCCTACCTCTGGGTTATGGGCCCAGCATGCTTCCATTGCAGTACTCTGCTGCACATGTAAGTGCAAGAGATCCTGAAGCACTCACTCATCATGGGAAAGTACCAATGTGTTTCTTCGTTGGTTGATGGAAGAAACATCTTACAAAAACTCTCCAGATTATTGACTTTTTAAACTTTTTCTAGGAAACGTTTTAGATGAATGCTTATTAGCCTTTGTCAGTATGGACTTTTGCAAAGTGTCTCTGTGGTGCAATCGGTTAGTGTGTTTGGCTATTAACCAAAAGGTTGGTGGTTCAATCCCACCCAGGGACGTAATTAACCTTGTGATCAGATTTTGGTGATCTTTAAGTAGACAAGTCAAAATTTCAAACCCGCTGTTATGGTGTAGGGTACCTGGCCTTCTCTGATGTAATCAGAGTTAGATTTGATTCAGTGATTTTATAAAAACAGTTAGGAAGCACAATTTAGCAGTGGGTTGCAGAGAAAAAAAATATGCTGGCAGAAAAATCCAATTGAGTGATTAAACAGCTCTTTATTTTCTGGCTTTATTTTTATGCTAACAAATTTGTTCTCTGAAAAGTGTCCACAAAGCCAAGTCTCTGATTAACACCTTTGTAAGGATGGTTTTTCACCTATTACTAAATTAAACTTGCTTCATTGGAAAGGCAGCAAGATGCATCCTCATTTCAATGTCTACTGAAATAATACAAGTTGACACCAGGAAACATTAACGCCACTGCATCCTTGCTGCTTTCTCATGTGGAAGTCTGTTTAATATGAAAACAAGGTGATATCTAATTAGCACACAGGTAAGGAATTAAGAAAATCTTTATTTAAGGGTGAAGATGTTTCTCACAAAATCGTTGCCCCAATGCATCATTGAAATTCAAGCTGGAAAGATGATTTTAATATATCACTTGTACATTTTGTATTGCTCTTCTGGTGACAATGTAGTTTGTTTTTGTCAATTACCATATTAATAATAGGGTAAAGAAAATGAAGTGGATTTTTGAAAGAAAACAATACTGTCAATATACTATTAAAACAAATTAAAATGGTAAAAGTTATTGTACTTTAAGTAAAAATAAAAGAGACAAAATATCAATCCCAGTTTTGGATTACTTTAATTAACAAAAAAAATGCATATAGCAGAGGATAGTTTCAATCTGCCTACCTCTGGGTTATGGGCCCAGCATGCTTCCATTGCAGTACTCTGCTGCACATGTAAGTGCAAGAGATCCTGAAGCACTCACTCATCATGGGAAAGTACCAATGTGTTTCTTCGTTGGTTGATGGAAGAAACATCTTACAAAAACTCTCCAGATTATTGACTTTTTTAAGTTTTTCTAGGAAACGTTTTAGATGAATGCTTATTAGCCTTTGTCAGTATGGACTTTTGCAAAGTGTCTCTGTGGCGCAATCGGTTAGTGTGTTTGGCTATTAACCAAAAGGTTGGTGGTTCAATCCCACCCAGGGACGTAATTAACCTTGTGATCAGATTTTGGTGATATTTAAGTAGACAAGTCAAAATTTCAAACCTCCTCTTATGGTGTAGGGTACATGGCCTTCTCTGATGTAATCAGAGTTAGATTTGATTCAGTGATTTTATAAAAAACAGCTAGGAAGCACAATTTAGCAGTGGGTTGCAGAGAAAAAAAATATGCTGGCAGAAAAATCCAATCGAGTGATTAAACAGCTCTTCATTTTCTGGCTTTATTTTTATGCTAACAAATTTGTTCTCTGAAAAGTGTCCACAAAGCCAAGTCTCTGATTAACACCTTTGTAAGGATGGTTTTTCACCTATTACTAAATTAAACTTGCTTCATTGGAAAGGCAGCAAGATGCATCCTCATTTCAATGTCTACTGAAATAATACAAGTTGACACCAGGAAACATTAACGCCACTGCATCCTTGCTGCTTTCTCATGTGGAAGTCTGTTTAATGTGAAAACAAGGTGATATCTAATTAGCACACAGGTAAGGAATTAAGAAAATCTTTATTTAAGGGTGAAGATGTTTCTCACAAAATTGTTGACCCAATGCAACATTGAAATTCAAGCTGGAAAGATGATTTTAATATATCACTTGTACATTTTGTATTGCTCTTCTGGTGACAATGTAGTTTGTTTTTGTCAATTACCATTTTAATAATAGGGTAAAGAAAATGAAGTGGATTTTTGAAAGAAAACAATACTGTCAATATACTATTAAAACAAATTAAAATGGTAAAAGTTATAGTACTTTAAGTAAAAATAAAAGAGACAAAATATCAATCCCAGTTTTGGATTACTTTAATTAACAAAAAAAAATGCATATAGCAGAGGATAGTTTCAATCTGCCTACCTCTGGGTTATGGGCCCAGCATGCTTCCATTGCAGTACTCTGCTGCACATGTAAGTTCAAGAGATCCTGAAGCACTCACTCATCATGAGAAAGTACCAATGTGTTTCTTCGTTGGTTGATGGAAGAAACATCTTACAAAAACTCTCCAGATTATTGACTTTTTTAAGTTTTTCTAGGAAACGTTTTAGATGAATGCTTATTAGCCTTTGTCAGTATGTACTTTTGCAAAGTGTCTCTGTGGCGCAATCAGTTAGTGTGTACGGCTATTAACCAAAAGGTTGGTGGTTCAATCCCACCCAGGGACGTAATTGACCTTGTTATCAGATTTTGGTGATCTTTAAGTAGACAAGTCAAATTTCATACCCCCTGTTATGGTGTAGGGTACCTGGCCTTCTCTGATGTAATCAGAGTTAGATTTGATTCAGTGATTTTATAAAAACATCTAGGAAGCACAATTTAGCAGTGGGTTGCAGAGAAAAAGAAATATGCTGGCAAAAAAATCAAATTGCGTGATTAAACAGCTCTTCATTTTCTGGCTTTATTTTTATGCTAACAAATTTGTTCTCTGAAAAGTGTCCACAAAGCCAAGTCTCTGATTAACACCTTTGTAGGGATGGTTTTTCACCTATTACTAAATTAAACTTGCTTCATTGGAAAGGCAGCAAGATGTATCCTCATTTCAATGTCTACTGAAATAATACAGGTTGACACCAGGAAACATTAACGCCACTGCATCCTTGCTGCTTTCTCATGTGGAAGTCTGTTTAATGTGAAAACAAGGTGATATCTAATTAGCACACAGGTAAGGAATTAAGAAAATCTTTAAGGGTGAAGATGTTTCTCACAAAATTATTGACCCAATGCATCATTGAAATTCAAGCTGGAAAGATGATTTTAATATATCACTTGTACATTTTGTATTGCTCTTCTGGTGACAATGTAGTTTGTTTTTGTCAATTACCATTTTAATAATAGGGTAAAGAAAATGAAGTGGATTTTTGAAAGAAAACAATACTGTCAATATACTATTAAAACAAATTAAAATGGTAAAAGTTATTGTACTTTAAGTAAAAATAAAAGAGACAAAATATCAATCCCAGTTTTGGATTACTTTAATTAACAAAAAAAATGCATATAGCAGAGGATAGTTTCAATCTGCCTACCTCTGGGTTATGGGCCCAGCATGCTTCCATTGCAGTACTCTGCTGCACATGTAAGTGCAAGAGATCCTGAAGCACTCACTCATCATGGGAAAGTACCAATGTGTTTCTTCGTTGGTTGATGGAAGAAACATCTTACAAAAACTCTCCAGATTATTGACTTTTTAAACTTTTTCTAGGAAACGTTTTAGATGAATGCTTATTAGCCTTTGTCAGTATGGACTTTTGCAAAGTGTCTCTGTGGCGCAATCGGTTAGTGTGTTTGGCTATTAACCAAAAGGTTGGTGGTTCAATCCCACCCAGGGACGTAATTAACCTTGTGATCAGATTTTGGTGATCTTTAAGTAGACAAGTCAAAATTTCAAACCCCCTGTTATGGTGTAGGGTACCTGGCCTTCTCTGATGTAATCAGAGTTAGATTTGATTCAGTGATTTTATAAAAACAGCTAGGAAGCACAATTTAGCAGTGGGTTGCAGAGAAAAAAAATATGCTGGCAGAAAAATCCAATTGAGTGATTAAACAGCTCTTTATTTTCTGGCTTTATTTTTATGCTAACAAATTTGTTCTCTGAAAAGTGTCCACAAAGCCAAGTCTCTGATTAACACCTTTGTAAGGATGGTTTTTCACCTATTACTAAATTAAACTTGCTTCATTGGAAAGGCAGCAAGATGCATCCTCATTTCAATGTCTACTGAAATAATACAAGTTGACACCAGGAAACATTAACGCCACTGCATCCTTGCTGCTTTCTCATGTGGAAGTCTGTTTAATATGAAAACAAGGTGATATCTAATTAGCACACAGGTAAGGAATTAAGAAAATCTTTATTTAAGGGTGAAGATGTTTCTCACAAAATTGTTGACCCAATGCATCATTGAAATTCAAGCAGGAAAGATGATTTTAATATATCACTTGTACATTTTGTATTGCTCTTCTGGTGACAATGTAGTTTGTTTTTGTCAATTACCATTTTAATAATAGGGTAAAGAAAATGAAGTGGATTTTTGAAAGAAAACAATAATGTCAATATACTATTAAAACAAATTAAAATGGTAAAAGTTATTATACTTTAAGTAAAAATAAAAGAGACAAAATATCAATCCCAGTTTTGGATTACTTTAATTAACAAAAAAAAAATGCATATAGCAGAGGATAGTTTCAATCTGCTTACCTCTGGGTTATGGGCCCAGCATGCTTCCATTGCAATACTCTGCTGCACATGTAAGTTCAAGAGATCCTGAAGCACTCACTCATCATGGGAAAGTACCAATGTGTTTCTTCGTTGGTTGATGGAAGAAACATCTTACAAAAACTCTCCAGATTATTGACTTTTTAAAGTTTTTCTAGGAAACGTTTTAGATGAATGCTTATTAGCCTTTGTCAGTATGGACTTTTGCAAGGTGTTTCTGTGGCGCAATCAGTTAGTATGTACGGCTATTAACCAAAAGGTTGGTGGTTCAATCCCACCCAGGGACCTAATTGACCTTGTTATCAGATTTTGGTGATCTTTAAGTAGACAAGTCAAAATTTCAAACCCCCTGTTATGGTGTAGGGTACCTGGCCTTCTCTGATGTAATCAGAGTTAGATTTGATTCAGTGATTTTATAAAAACAGCTAGGAAGCACAATTTAGCAGTGGGTTGCAGAGAAAAAAAATATGCTGGCAGAAAAATCCAATTGAGTGATTAAACAGCTCTTTATTTTCTGGCTTTATTTTTATGCTAACAAATTTGTTCTCTGAAAAGTGTCCACAAAGCCAAGTCTCTGATTAACACCTTTGTAAGGATGGTTTTTCACCTATTACTAAATTAAACTTGCTTCATTGGAAAGGCAGCAAGATGCATCCTCATTTCAATGTCTACTGAAATAATACAGGTTGACACCAGGAAACATTAACGCCACTGCATCCTTGCTGCTTTCTCATGTGGAAGTCTGTTTAATGTGAAAACAAGGTGATATCTAATTAGCACACAGGTAAGGAATTAAGAAAATCTTTATTTAAGGGTGAAGATGTTTCTCACAAAATCGTTGCCCCAATGCATCATTGAAATTCAAGCTGGAAAGATGATTTTAATATATCACTTGTACATTTTGTATTGCTCTTCTGGTGACAATGTAGTTTGTTTTTGTCAATTACCATTTTAATAATAGGGTAAAGAAAATTAAGTGGATTTTTGAAAGAAAACAATACTGTCAATATACTATTAAAACAAATTAAAATGGTAAAAGTTATTGTACTTTAAGTAAAAATAAAAGAGCCAAAATATCAATCCCAGTTTTGGATTACTTTAATTAACAAACAAAAAAATGCATATAGGAGAGGATAGTTTCAATCTGCCTACCTCTGGGTTATGGGCCCAGCATGCTTCCATTGCTGTACTCTGCTGCACATGTAAGTGCAAGAGATCCTGAAGCACTCACTCATCATGGGAAAGTACCAATGTGTTTCTTCGTTGGTTGATAGAAGAAACATCTTACAAAAACTCTCCAGATTATTGACTTTTTTAAGTTTTTCTAGGAAACGTTTTAGATGAATGCTTATTAGCCTTTGTCAGTATGTACTTTTGCAAAGTGTCTCTGTGGCGCAATCAGTTAGTGTGTACGGCTATTAACCAAAAGGTTGGTGGTTCAATCCCACCCAGGGACGTAATTGACCTTGTTATCAGATTTTGGTGATCTTTAAGTAGACAAGTCAAATTTCATACCCCCTGTTATGGTGTAGGGTACCTGGCCTTCTCTGATGTAATCAGATTTGATTCAGTGATTTTATAAAAACATCTAGGAAGCACAATTTAGCAGTGGGTTGCAGAGAAAAAGAAATATGCTGGCAAAAAAATCAAATTGCGTGATTAAACAGCTCTTCATTTTCTGGCTTTATTTTTATGCTAACAAATTTGTTCTCTGAAAAGTGTCCACAAAGCCAAGTCTCTGATTAACACCTTTGTAGGGATGGTTTTTCACCTATTACTAAATTAAACTTGCTTCATTGGAAAGGCAGCAAGATGTATCCTCATTTCAATGTCTACTGAAATAATACAGGTTGACACCAGGAAACATTAACGCCACTGCATCCTTGCTGCTTTCTCATGTGGAAGTCTGTTTAATGTTAAAACAAGGTGATATCTAATTAGCACACAGGTAAGGAATTAAGAAAATCTTTATTTAAGGGTGAAGATGTTTCTCACAAAATTGTTGACCCAATGCATCATTGAAATTCAAGCTGGAAAGATGATTTTAATATATCACTTGTACATTTTGTATTGCTCTTCTGGTGACAATGTAGTTTGTTTTTGTCAATTACCATTTTAATAATAGGGTAAAGAAAATGAAGTGGATTTTTGAAAGAAAACAATACTGTCAATATACTATTAAAACAAATTAAAATGGTAAAAGTTATTGTACTTTAAGTAAAAATAAAAGAGACAAAATATCAATCCCAGTTTTGGATTACTTTAATTAACAAAAAAAATGCATATAGCAGAGGATAGTTTCAATCTGCCTACCTCTGGGTTATGGGCCCAGCATGCTTCCATTGCAGTACTCTGCTGCACATGTAAGTGCAAGAGATCCTGAAGCACTCACTCATCATGGGAAAGTACCAATGTGTTTCTTCGTTGGTTGATGGAAGAAACATCTTACAAAAACTCTCCAGATTATTGACTTTTTAAACTTTTTCTAGGAAACGTTTTAGATGAATGCTTATTAGCCTTTGTCAGTATGGACTTTTGCAAAGTGTCTCTGTGGCGCAATCGGTTAGTGTGTTTGGCTATTAACCAAAAGGTTGGTGGTTCAATCCCACCCAGGGACGTAATTAACCTTGTGATCAGATTTTGGTGATCTTTAAGTAGACAAGTCAAAATTTCAAACCCCCTGTTATGGTGTAGGGTACCTGCCCTTCTCTGATGTAATCAGAGTTAGATTTGATTCAGTGATTTTATAAAAACAGTTAGGAAGCACAATTTAGCAGTGGGTTGCAGAGAAAAAAAATATGCTGGCAGAAAAATCCAATTGAGTGATTAAACAGCTCTTTATTTTCTGGCTTTATTTTTATGCTAACAAATTTGTTCTCTGAAAAGTGTCCACAAAGCCAAGTCTCTGATTAACACCTTTGTAAGGATGGTTTTTCACCTATTACTAAATTAAACTTGCTTCATTGGAAAGGCAGCAAGATGCATCCTCATTTCAATGTCTACTGAAATAATACAAGTTGACACCAGGAAACATTAACGCCACTGCATCCTTGCTGCTTTCTCATGTGGAAGTCTGTTTAATATGAAAACAAGGTGATATCTAATTAGCACACAGGTAAGGAATTAAGAAAATCTTTATTTAAGGGTGAAGATGTTTCTCACAAAATCGTTGCCCCAATGCATCATTGAAATTCAAGCTGGAAAGATGATTTTAATATATCACTTGTACATTTTGTATTGCTCTTCTGGTGACAATGTAGTTTGTTTTTGTCAATTACCATATTAATAATAGGGTAAAGAAAATGAAGTGGATTTTTGAAAGAAAACAATACTGTCAATATACTATTAAAACAAATTAAAATGGTAAAAGTTATTGTACTTTAAGTAAAAATAAAAGAGACAAAATATCAATCCCAGTTTTGGATTACTTTAATTAACAAAAAAATTCATATAGCAGAGGATAGTTTCAATCTGCCTACCTCTGGGTTATGGGCCCAGCATGCTTCCATTGCAGTACTCTGCTGCACATGTAAGTGCAAGAGATCCTGAAGCACTCACTCATCATGGGAAAGTACCAATGTGTTTCTTCGTTGGTTGATGGAAGAAACATCTTACAAAAACTCTCCAGATTATTGACTTTTTAAAGTTTTTCTAGGAAACGTTTTAGATGAATGCTTATTAGCCTTTGTCAGTATGGACTTTTGCAAAGTGTCTCTGTGGCGCAATCGGTTAGTGTGTTTGGCTATTAACCAAAAGGTTGGTGGTTCAATCCCACCCAGGGACGTAATTAACCTTGTGATCAGATTTTGGTGATATTTAAGTAGACAAGTCAAAATTTCAAACCTCCTCTTATGGTGTAGGGTACATGGCCTTCTCTGATGTAATCAGAGTTAGATTTGATTCAGTGATTTTATAAAAAACAGCTAGGAAGCACAATTTAGCAGTGGGTTGCAGAGAAAAAAAATATGCTGGCAGAAAAATCCAATCGAGTGATTAAACAGCTCTTCATTTTCTGGCTTTATTTTTATGCTAACAAATTTGTTCTCTGAAAAGTGTCCACAAAGCCAAGTCTCTGATTAACACCTTTGTAAGGATGGTTTTTCACCTATTACTAAATTAAACTTGCTTCATTGGAAAGGCAGCAAGATGCATCCTCATTTCAATGTCTACTGAAATAATACAAGTTGACACCAGGAAACATTAACGCCACTGCATCCTTGCTGCTTTCTCATGTGGAAGTCTGTTTAATGTGAAAACAAGGTGATATCTAATTAGCACACAGGTAAGGAATTAAGAAAATCTTTATTTAAGGGTGAAGATGTTTCTCACAAAATTGTTGACCCAATGCAACATTGAAATTCAAGCTGGAAAGATGATTTTAATATATCACTTGTACATTTTGTATTGCTCTTCTGGTGACAATGTAGTTTGTTTTTGTCAATTACCATTTTAATAATAGGGTAAAGAAAATGAATTGGATTTTTGAAAGAAAACAATACTGTCAATATACTATTAAAACAAATTAAAATGGTAAAAGTTATAGTACTTTAAGTAAAAATAAAAGAGACAAAATATCAATCCCAGTTTTGGATTACTTTAATTAACAAAAAAAAATGCATATAGCAGAGGATAGTTTCAATCTGCCTACCTCTGGGTTATGGGCCCAGCATGCTTCCATTGCAGTACTCTGCTGCACATGTAAGTTCAAGAGATCCTGAAGCACTCACTCATCATGGGAAAGTACCAATGTGTTTCTTCGTTGGTTGATGGAAGAAACATCTTACAAAAACTCTCCAGATTATTGACTTTTTTAAGTTTTTCTAGGAAACGTTTTAGATGAATGCTTATTAGCCTTTGTCAGTATGTACTTTTGCAAAGTGTCTCTGTGGCGCAATCAGTTAGTGTGTACGGCTATTAACCAAAAGGTTGGTGGTTCAATCCCACCCAGGGACGTAATTGACCTTGTTATCAGATTTTGGTGATCTTTAAGTAGACAAGTCAAATTTCATACCCCCTGTTATGGTGTAGGGTACCTGGCCTTCTCTGATGTAATCAGAGTTAGATTTGATTCAGTGATTTTATAAAAACATCTAGGAAGCACAATTTAGCAGTGGGTTGCAGAGAAAAAGAAATATGCTGGCAAAAAAATCAAATTGCGTGATTAAACAGCTCTTCATTTTCTGGCTTTATTTTTATGCTAACAAATTTGTTCTCTGAAAAGTGTCCACAAAGCCAAGTCTCTGATTAACACCTTTGTAGGGATGGTTTTTCACCTATTACTAAATTAAACTTGCTTCATTGGAAAGGCAGCAAGATGTATCCTCATTTCAATGTCTACTGAAATAATACAGGTTGACACCAGGAAACATTAACGCCACTGCATCCTTGCTGCTTTCTCATGTGGAAGTCTGTTTAATGTTAAAACAAGGTGATATCTAATTAGCACACAGGTAAGGAATTAAGAAAATCTTTATTTAAGGGTGAAGATGTTTCTCACAAAATTGTTGACCCAATGCATCATTGAAATTCAAGCTGGAAAGATGATTTTAATATATCACTTGTACATTTTGTATTGCTCTTCTGGTGACAATGTAGTTTGTTTTTGTCAATTACCATTTTAATAATAGGGTAAAGAAAATGAAGTGGATTTTTGAAAGAAAACAATACTGTCAATATACTATTAAAACAAATTAAAATGGTAAAAGTTATTGTACTTTAAGTAAAAATAAAAGAGACAAAATATCAATCCCAGTTTTGGATTACTTTAATTAACAAAAAAAATGCATATAGCAGAGGATAGTTTCAATCTGCCTACCTCTGGGTTATGGGCCCAGCATGCTTCCATTGCAGTACTCTGCTGCACATGTAAGTGCAAGAGATCCTGAAGCACTCACTCATCATGGGAAAGTACCAATGTGTTTCTTCGTTGGTTGATGGAAGAAACATCTTACAAAAACTCTCCAGATTATTGACTTTTTAAACTTTTTCTAGGAAACGTTTTAGATGAATGCTTATTAGCCTTTGTCAGTATGGACTTTTGCAAAGTGTCTCTGTGGCGCAATCGGTTAGTGTGTTTGGCTATTAACCAAAAGGTTGGTGGTTCAATCCCACCCAGGGACGTAATTAACCTTGTGATCAGATTTTGGTGATCTTTAAGTAGACAAGTCAAAATTTCAAACCCCCTGTTATGGTGTAGGGTACCTGGCCTTCTCTGATGTAATCAGAGTTAGATTTGATTCAGTGATTTTATAAAAACAGCTAGGAAGCACAATTTAGCAGTGGGTTGCAGAGAAAAAAAATATGCTGGCAGAAAAATCCAATTGAGTGATTAAACAGCTCTTTATTTTCTGGCTTTATTTTTATGCTAACAAATTTGTTCTCTGAAAAGTGTCCACAAAGCCAAGTCTCTGATTAACACCTTTGTAAGGATGGTTTTTCACCTATTACTAAATTAAACTTGCTTCATTGGAAAGGCAGCAAGATGCATCCTCATTTCAATGTCTACTGAAATAATACAAGTTGACACCAGGAAACATTAACACCACTGCATCCTTGCTGCTTTCTCATGTGGAAGTCTGTTTAATATGAAAACAAGGTGATATCTAATTAGCACACAGGTAAGGAATTAAGAAAATCTTTATTTAAGGGTGAAGATGTTTCTCACAAAATCGTTGCCCCAATGCATCATTGAAATTCAAGCTGGAAAGATGATTTTAATATATCACTTGTACATTTTGTATTGCTCTTCTGGTGACAATGTAGTTTGTTTTTGTCAATTACCATATTAATAATAGGGTAAAGAAAATGAAGTGGATTTTTGAAAGAAAACAATACTGTCAATATACTATTAAAACAAATTAAAATGGTAAAAGTTATTGTACTTTAAGTAAAAATAAAAGAGACAAAATATCAATCCCAGTTTTGGATTACTTTAATTAACAAAAAAAAATGCATATAGCAGAGGATAGTTTCAATCTGCCTACCTCTGGGTTATGGGCCCAGCATGCTTCCATTGCAGTACTCTGCTGCACATGTAAGTGCAAGAGATCCTGAAGCACTCACTCATCATGGGAAAGTACCAATGTGTTTCTTCGTTGGTTGATGGAAGAAACATCTTACAAAAACTCTCCAGATTATTGACTTTTTAAAGTTTTTCTAGGAAACGTTTTAGATGAATGCTTATTAGCCTTTGTCAGTATGGACTTTTGCAAAGTGTCTCTGTGGCGCAATCGGTTAGTGTGTTTGGCTATTAACCAAAAGGTTGGTGGTTCAATCCCACCCAGGGACGTAATTAACCTTGTGATCAGATTTTGGTGATATTTAAGTAGACAAGTCAAAATTTCAAACCTCCTCTTATGGTGTAGGGTACATGGCCTTCTCTGATGTAATCAGAGTTAGATTTGATTCAGTGATTTTATAAAAAACAGCTAGGAAGCACAATTTAGCAGTGGGTTGCAGAGAAAAAAAATATGCTGGCAGAAAAATCCAATCGAGTGATTAAACAGCTCTTCATTTTCTGGCTTTATTTTTATGCTAACAAATTTGTTCTCTGAAAAGTGTCCACAAAGCCAAGTCTCTGATTAACACCTTTGTAGGGATGGTTTTTCACCTATTACTAAATTAAACTTGCTTCATTGGAAAGGCAGCAAGATGTATCCTCATTTCAATGTCTACTGAAATAATACAGGTTGACACCAGGAAACATTAACGCCACTGCATCCTTGCTGCTTTCTCATGTGGAAGTCTGTTTAATGTGAAAACAAGGTGATATCTAATTAGCACACAGGTAAGGAATTAAGAAAATCTTTATTTAAGGGTGAAGATGTTTCTCACAAAATTGTTGACCCAATGCAACATTGAAATTCAAGCTGGAAAGATGATTTTAATATATCACTTGTACATTTTGTATTGCTCTTCTGGTGACAATGTAGTTTGTTTTTGTCAATTACCATTTTAATAATAGGGTAAAGAAAATGAAGTGGATTTTTGAAAGAAAACAATACTGTCAATATACTATTAAAACAAATTAAAATGGTAAAAGTTATAGTACTTTAAGTAAAAATAAAAGAGACAAAATATCAATCCCAGTTTTGGATTACTTTAATTAACAAAAAAAAAATGCATATAGCAGAGGATAGTTTCAATCTGCCTACCTCTGGGTTATGGGCCCAGCATGCTTCCATTGCAGTACTCTGCTGCACATGTAAGTTCAAGAGATCCTGAAGCACTCACTCATCATGGGAAAGTACCAATGTGTTTCTTCGTTGGTTGATGGAAGAAACATCTTACAAAAACTCTCCAGATTATTGACTTTTTTAAGTTTTTCTAGGAAACGTTTTAGATGAATGCTTATTAGCATTTGTCAGTATGTACTTTTAGCAAAGTGTCTCTGTGGCGCAATCAGTTAGTGTGTACGGCTATTAACCAAAAGGTTGGTGGTTCAATCCCACCCAGGGACGTAATTGACCTTGTTATCAGATTTTGGTGATCTTTAAGTAGACAAGTCAAATTTCATACCCCCTGTTATGGTGTAGGGTACCTGGCCTTCTCTGATGTAATCAGAGTTAGATTTGATTCAGTGATTTTATAAAAACATCTAGGAAGCACAATTTAGCAGTGGGTTGCAGAGAAAAATAAATATGCTGGCAAAAAAACCAAATTGCGTGATTAAACAGCTCTTCATTTTCTGGCTTTATTTTTATGCTAACAAATTTGTTCTCTGAAAAGTGTCCACAAAGCCAAGTCTCTGATTAACACCTTTGTAGGGATGGTTTTTCACCTATTACTAAATTAAACTTGCTTCATTGGAAAGGCAGCAAGATGTATCCTCATTTCAATGTCTACTGAAATAATACAGGTTGACACCAGGAAACATTAACGCCACTGCATCTTTGCTGCTTTCTAATGTGGAAGTCTGTTTAATGTGAAAACAAGGTGATATCTAATTAGCACACAGGTAAGGAATTAAGAAAATCTTTATTTAAGGGTGAAGATGTTTCTCACAAAATCGTTGCCCCAATGCATCATTGAAATTCAAGCTGGAAAGATGATTTTAATATATCACTTGTACATTTTGTATTGCTCTTCTGGTGACAATGTAGTTTGTTTTTGTCAATTACCATTTTAATAATAGGGTAAAGAAAATGAAGTGGATTTTTGAAAGAAAACAATACTGTCAATATACTATTAAAACAAATTAAAATGGTAAAAGTTATAGTACTTTAAGTAAAAATAAAAGAGACAAAATATCAATCCCAGTTTTGGATTACTTTAATTAACAAAAAAAAAAATGCATATAGCAGAGGATAGTTTCAATCTGCCTACCTCTGGGTTATGGGCCCAGCATGCTTCCATTGCAGTACTCTGCTGCACATGTAAGTTCAAGAGATCCTGAAGCACTCACTCATCATGGGAAAGTACCAATGTGTTTCTTCGTTGGTTGATAGAAGAAACATCTTACAAAAACTCTCCAGATTATTGACTTTTTTAAGTTTTTCTAGGAAACGTTTTAGATGAATGCTTATTAGCATTTGTCAGTATGTACTTTTAGCAAAGTGTCTCTGTGGCGCAATCAGTTAGTGTGTACGGCTATTAACCAAAAGGTTGGTGGTTCAATCCCACCCAGGGACGTAATTGACATTGTTATCAGATTTTGGTGATCTTTAAGTAGACAAGTCAAATTTCATACCCCCTGTTATGGTGTAGGGTACCTGGCCTTCTCTGATGTAATCAGAGTTAGATTTGATTCAGTGATTTTATAAAAACATCTAGGAAGCACAATTTAGCAGTGGGTTGCAGAGAAAAAGAAATATGCTGGCAAAAAAACCAAATTGCGTGATTAAACAGCTCTTCATTTTCTGGCTTTATTTTTATGCTAACAAATTTGTTCTCTGAAAAGTGTCCACAAAGCCAAGTCTCTGATTAACACCTTTGTAGGGATGGTTTTTCACCTATTACTAAATTAAACTTGCTTCATTGGAAAGGCAGCAAGATGTATCCTCATTTCAATGTCTACTGAAATAATACAGGTTGACACCAGGAAACATTAACGCCACTGCATCCTTGCTGCTTTCTCATGTGGAAGTCTGTTTAATGTGAAAACAAGGTGATATCTTATTAGCACACAGGTAAGGAATTAAGAAAATCTTTATTTAAGGGTGAAGATGTTTCTCACAAAATCGTTGCCCCAATGCATCATTGAAATTCAAGCTGGAAAGATGATTTTAATATATCACTTGTACATTTTGTATTGCTCTTCTGGTGACAATGTAGTTTGTTTTTGTCAATTACCATTTTAATAATAGGGTAAAGAAAATGAAGTGGATTTTTGAAAGAAAACAATACTGTCAATATACTATTAAAACAAATTAAAATGGTAAAAGTTATTGTACTTTAAGTAAAAATAAAAGAGACAAAATATCAATCCCAGTTTTGGATTACTTTAATTAACAAAAAAAAATGCATATAGCAGAGGATAGTTTCAATCTGCCTACCTCTGGGTTATGGGCCCAGCATGCTTCCATTGCAGTACTCTGCTGCACATGTAAGTGCAAGAGATCCTGAAGCACTCACTCATCATGGGAAAGTACCAATGTGTTTCTTCGTTGGTTGATGGAAGAAACATCTTACAAAAACTCTCCAGATTATTGACTTTTTAAAGTTTTTCTAGGAAACGTTTTAGATGAATGCTTATTAGCCTTTGTCAGTATGGACTTTCGCAAAGTGTCTCTGTGGCGCAATCAGTTAGTATGTACGGCTATTAACCATAAGGTTGGTGGTTCAATCCCACCCAGGGACCTAATAGACCTTGTTATCAGATTTTGGTGATCTTTAAGTAGACAAGTCAAAATTTCAAACCCCCTGTTATGGTGTAGGGTACCTGGCCTTCTCTGATGTAATCAGAGTTAGATTTGATTCAGTGATTTTATAAAAACATCTAGGAAGCACAATTTAGCAGTGGGTTGCAGAGAAAAAGAAATATGCTGGCAAAAAAATCAAATTGCGTGATTAAACAGCTCTTCATTTTCTGGCTTTATTTTTATGCTAACAAATTTGTTCTCTGAAAAGTGTCCACAAAGCCAAGTCTCTGATTAACACCTTTGTAAGGATGGTTTTTCACCTATTACTAAATTAAACTTGCTTAATTGGAAAGGCAGCAAGATGCATCCTCATTTCAATGTCTACTGAAATAATACAGGTTGACACCAGGAAACATTAACGCCACTGCATCCTTGCTGCTTTCTCATGTGGAAGTCTGTTTAATGTGAAAACAAGGTGATATCTAATTAGCACACAGGTAAGGAATTGAGAAAATCTTTATTTAAGGGTGAAGATGTTTCTCACAAAATCGTTGCCCCAATGCATCATTGAAATTCAAGCTGGAAAGATGATTTTAATATATCACTTGTACATTTTGTATTGCTCTTCTGGTGACAATGTAGTTTGTTTTTGTCAATTACCATTTTAATAATAGGGTAAAGAAAATTAAGTGGATTTTTGAAAGAAAACAATACTGTCAATATACTATTAAAACAAATTAAAATGGTAAAAGTTATTGTACTTTAAGTAAAAATAAAAGAGACAAAATATCAATCCCAGTTTTGGATTACTTTAATTAACAAACAAAAAAATGCATATAGCAGAGAATAGTTTCAATCTGCCTACCTCTGGGTTATGGGCCCAGCATGCTTCCATTGCAGTACTCTGCTGCACATGTAAGTGCAAGAGATCCTGAAGCACTCACTCATCATGGGAAAGTACCAATGTGTTTCTTCGTTGGTTGATAGAAGAAACATCTTACAAAAACTCTCCAGATTATTGACTTTTTTAAGTTTTTCTAGGAAACGTTTTAGATGAATGCTTATTAGCATTTGTCAGTATGTACTTTTAGCAAAGTGTCTCTGTGGCGCAATCAGTTAGTGTGTACGGCTATTAACCAAAAGGTTGGTGGTTCAATCCCACCCAGGGACGTAATTGACCTTGTTATCAGATTTTGGTGATCTTTAAGTAGACAAGTCAAATTTCATACCCCCTGTTATGGTGTAGGGTACCTGGCCTTCTCTGATGTAATCAGAGTTAGATTTGATTCAGTGATTTTATAAAAACATCTAGGAAGCACAATTTAGCAGTGGGTTGCAGAGAAAAAGAAATATGCTGGCAAAAAAATCAAATTGCGTGATTAAACAGCTCTTCATTTTCTGGCTTTATTTTTATGCTAACAAATTTGTTCTCTGAAAAGTGTCCACAAAGCCAAGTCTCTGATTAACACCTTTGTAGGGATGGTTTTTCACCTATTACTAAATTAAACTTGCTTCATTGGAAAGGCAGCAAGATGTATCCTCATTTCAATGTCTACTGAAATAATACAGGTTGACACCAGGAAACATTAACGCCACTGCATCCTTGCTGCTTTCTCATGTGGAAGTCTGTTTAATGTGAAAACAAGGTGATATCTAATTAGCACACAGGTAAGGAATTAAGAAAATCTTTATTTAAGGGTGAAGATGTTTCTCACAAAATTATTGACCCAATGCATCATTGAAATTCAAGCTGGAAAGATGATTTTAATATATCACTTGTACATTTTGTATTGCTCTTCTGGTGACAATGTAGTTTGTTTTTGTCAATTACCATTTTAATAATAGGGTAAAGAAAATGAAGTGGATTTTTGAAAGAAAACAATACTGTCAATATACTATTAAAACAAATTAAAATGGTAAAAGTTATTGTACTTTTAGTAAAAATAAAAGAGACAAAATATCAATCCCAGTTTTGGATTACTTTAATTAACAAAAAAAATGCATATAGCAGAGGATAGTTTCAATCTGCCTACCTCTGGGTTATGGGCCAAGCATGCTTCCATTGCAGTACTCTGCTGCACATGTAAGTGCAAGAGATCCTGAAGCACTCACTCATCATGGGAAAGTACCAATGTGTTTCTTCGTTGGTTGATGGAAGAAACATCTTACAAAAACTCTCCAGATTATTGACTTTTTAAAGTGTTTCTAGGAAACGTTTTAGATGAATGCTTATTAGCCTTTGTCAGTATGGACTTTTGCAAAGTGTCTCTGTGGCGCAATCAGTTAGTATGTACGGCTATTAACCAAAAGGTTGGTGGTTCAATCCCACCCAGGGACCTAATTGACCTTGTGATCAGATTTTGGTGATCTTTAAGTAGACAAGTCAAAATTTCAAACCCCCTGTTATGGTGTAGGGTACCTGGCCTTCTCTGATGTAATCAGAGTTAGATTTGATTCAGTGATTTTATAAAAACATCTAGGAAGCACAATTTAGCAGTGGGTTGCAGAGAAAAAGAAATATGCTGGCAAAAAAATCAAATTGCGTGATTAAACAGCTCTTTATTTTCTGGCTTTATTTTTATGCTAACAAATTTGTTCTCTGAAAAGTGTCCACAAAGCCAAGTCTCTGAATAACACCTTTGTAAGGATGGTTTTTCACCTATTACTAAATTAAACTTGCTTCATTGGAAAGGCAGCAAGATGCATCCTCATTTCAATGTCTACTGAAATAATACAGGTTGACACCAGGAAACATTAACGCCACTGCATCCTTGCTGCTTTCTCATGTGGAAGTCTGTTTAATGTGAAAACAAGGTGATATCTAATTAGCACACAGGTAAGGAATTAAGAAAATCTTTATTTAAGGGTGAAGATGTTTCTCACAAAATCGTTGCCCCAATGCATCATTGAAATTCAAGCTGGAAAGATGATTTTAATATATCACTTGTACATTTTGTATTGCTCTTCTGGTGACAATGTAGTTTGTTTTTGTCAATTACCATTTTAATAATAGGGTAAAGAAAATGAAGTGGATTTTTGAAAGAAAACAATACTGTCAATATACTATTAAAACAAATTAAAATGGTAAAAGTTATTGTACTTTAAGTAAAAATAAAAGAGCCAAAATATCAATCCCAGTTTTGGATTACTTTAATTAACAAAAAAAAATGCATATAGCAGAGGATAGTTTCAATCTGCCTACCTCTGGGTTATGGGCCCAGCATGCTTCCATTGCAGTACTCTGCTGCACATGTAAGTGCAAGAGATCCTGAAGCACTCACTCATCATGGGAAAGTACCAATGTGTTTCTTCGTTGGTTGATGGAAGAAACATCTTACAAAAACTCTCCAGATTATTGACTTTTTAAAGTTTTTCTAGGAAACGTTTTAGATGAATGCTTATTAGCCTTTGTCAGTATGAACTTTTGCAAAGTGTCTCTGTGGCGCAATCAGTTAGTATGTACGGCTATTAACCAAAAGGTTGGTGGTTCAATCCCACCCAGGGACCTAATTGACCTTGTTATCAGATTTTGGTGATCTTTAAGTAGACAAGTCAAAATTTCAAACCCCCTGTTATGGTGTAGGGTACTTGGCCTTCTCTGATGTAATCAGAGTTAGATTTGATTTAGTGATTTTATAAAAACAGCTAGGAAGCACAATTTAGCAGTGGGTTGCAGAGAAAAAAAATATGCTGGCAGAAAAATCCAATTGAGTGATTAAACAGCTCTTTATTTTCTGGCTTTATTTTTATGCTAACAAATTTGTTCTCTGAAAAGTGTCCACAAAGCCAAGTCTCTGATTAACACCTTTGTAAGGATGGTTTTTCACCTATTACTAAATTAAACTTGCTTAATTGGAAAGGCAGCAAGATGCATCCTCATTTCAATGTCTACTGAAATAATACAGGTTGACACCAGGAAACATTAACGCCACTGCATCCTTGCTGCTTTCTCATGTGGAAGTCTGTTTAATGTGAAAACAAGGTGATATCTAATTAGCACACAGGTAAGGAATTAAGAAAATCTTTATTTAAGGGTGAAGATGTTTCTCACAAAATTGTTGCCCCAATGCATCATTGAAATTCAAGCTGGAAAGATGATTTTAATATATCACTTGTACATTTTGTATTGCTCTTCTGGTGACAATGTAGTTTGTTTTTGTCAATTACCATTTTAATAATAGGGTAAAGAAAATTAAGTGGATTTTTGAAAGAAAACAATACTGTCAATATACTATTAAAACAAATTAAAATGGTAAAAGTTATTGTACTTTAAGTAAAAATAAAAGAGACAAAATATCAATCCCAGTTTTGGATTACTTTAATTAACAAACAAAAAAATGCATATAGCAGAGAATAGTTTCAATCTGCCTACCTCTGGGTTATGGGCCCAGCATGCTTCCATTGCAGTACTCTGCTGCACATGTAAGTGCAAGAGATCCTGAAGCACTCACTCATCATGGGAAAGTACCAATGTGTTTCTTCGTTGGTTGATAGAAGAAACATCTTACAAAAACTCTCCAGATTATTGACTTTTTTAAGTTTTTCTAGGAAACGTTTTAGATGAATGCTTATTAGCATTTGTCAGTATGTACTTTTAGCAAAGTGTCTCTGTGGCGCAATCAGTTAGTGTGTACGGCTATTAACCAAAAGGTTGGTGGTTCAATCCCACCCAGGGATGTAATTGACCTTGTTATAAAATATAACATATATACAGCTGGGCACTTTATATATGTATAAGCCTCCACCAATTTTACAGTTTAAGCGGGACAGAAGCCCGCCTCCGAGGGGGCGGGGCTTCTCCCTCAGCACTCACCAGAGCCATTTTTTCTCCACAGCACCGCTGAGAGGAAGCTCCCCGGACTCTACCCTGCTTATACCACGTTAGACAAGAGGGTTGAAAAGAGGGGGGGGGCACATAATTCGCAAATTACATACAGCAGCACTACTGGGCAAACATTAAGTTACTGTTTTATTCCTGGGTTATATAGCGCTGGGGGGTGTGCTGGCATACTCACTCTCTGTCTCTCCAAAGGGCCTTGTGGGGAAATTGTCTTCAGAAAAAGCATTCCCTGTGTGTGAAGTGTGTCGGTACACGTGTGTCGACATGTCTGAGGAAGAAGGCTATATTAGAGAGGAGCGGGAGCAAATGAATGTGGTGTCTCCGCCGACAGCTGATTGGATGGATATGTGGAATGTTTTAAATGCTAGTGTAAACTCATTGCACAAAAGATTAGACAAGGCAGAAGCTTTGGGACAGTCAGGGTTTCAACCCATGCCTGATCCTATGTTGCAGGGACTGTCAGGGTCTCATAAGCGCCCACTATCCCAGATTGTTGACACAGATACCGACACGGATTCTGACTCCAGTGTCGATTACGATGATGCAAAGTTACAGCCAAAATTGGCAAAATCCATTCGATTTATGATTATGGCAATAAAAGATGTTTTGCACATCACAGAGGAACCCCCTGACGCTGACAAGAGGGTACATATGTACAAGGGAAAGAAGCCTGAGGTAACCTTTCCCCCCTCACACGAGCTGAACGAGTTATGTGAAAAAGCTTGGGAATCTCCAGATAAAAGACTGCAGATTTCCAAAAGGATTCTTATGGCGTATCCTTTCCCATCAACGGATAGGTTACGATGGGAATCCTCCCCTAGGGTGGACAAAGCATTAACACGCTTATCCAAGAAGGTAGCCCTCCCGTCCCAGGATACGGCTACCCTCAAAGAGTGTGCTGACCGCAAACAGGAGATTACCCTGAAGTCCATTTATACACATTCAGGTACCTTACTCAGACCGGCAATTGCGTCGGCCTGGGTGTGTAGTGCTGTAGCGGCATGGACAAATACCTTATCTGAGGGGATGGATAGCCTAGACAAGGATACTATTTTATTGACCCTGGGGCATATAAGAGATGCTGTCCTATATATGTGTGTATGCAAACTACAGGTGGTGCTGCAGGGCCCACACCCTTTTACTTGTCTTGTAGAGCAGCTCTGAAGCTGTTACAGTGCCCAGCTGCTGCAAGAAATCAGCTTGAATGCTTCAGGGGCTTGGGCATGGCCAACATGAGCCCCACACCGAAGGAGGGTGGGGGTGTTTAATGCAAACTTGGGGTTATCCAAGCGCCGCAAAAGGCCGCCATGCCCTGCATGCCCCTTTTCTCTTTTCATATACAGATGAGGGTTCCAGCCAACTTTGGCCCACTGCTTGGATGACATCACCGTATGCAAATCCGTCTGCTGCAGACCTTCCCCCAGGAATGCTTGCAATAGTTGTTGCATATGGTTTAATGTCTGAGGGTGCTTCAGTATTAGGCAGCCTTCCGCCCTCCCATGTTCATCTGAAAAGATGTGGTCTCCCTGCAGTTGTTGTCCCCAGACGAGAGTTCCCTTGTGCTTCCTCAGTTTAATCTCCTTAACTTGACGGGGGTGTGCCCGAGCAGCCACCCTCCCCAGCCCTATCCCAACACATACTTATCTTGCATATGAGATCTCTTGATCATGAAGATAGTTCTCACAGGTTGAGGTTCATCCTGGAGAGCGCTGATGGGGACAGCAGCGGGGCTTCAGCAGAAGGGTGAGTACGTGTGGCCAGAGACCTCCCTTCCCATGTGCAGGCCTGCAGAGTCTGCCGCGCAGGATGGGGCATGTGGCACTCTCCCTCCCAGGGGCTCTTCCAGATGTAGCTCCTCAGCAGTATTTTTCCAGGGCTGCGCGGCGCTCTCCCCGACTGGCATCCGCCCTGGAACACTGCCTTCCTCAACGCAACATCAGCAGGGGGCCCTGGCCTCATCACCATCCCAGGTCTTTCTCATGTATGTATCATGTATGTGTGTGTGATATATGTATGAATCATATATGTTTGTGATATATATATATATATGTATCTATCTATCTATCTATCTATCTATCTATCTATCTATCTATCTATCTATCTATCTATCGTATGTGTGTGTGTGTATATATATGTATCTATAATGTATGTATGTATCTATCTTGTATGTATGTGTTCTATCTATCTATCCTATCTATCGTGTGTGTGATATATGTATGTATCTATCTATCATGTATGTATGTATGTATGTATCACACCTTCCTCTATACATATACATACATACACACACACACACACACACACACACACACACACACACACACACACACCTATATCTGTACGTACACTGACATACACACACCAACATCTATACATTAACACGCTGACCCCTAAACGTACACCAACGTACCCACACCTGCATCTATACCTACACATGCTGACACGTGGACGTACACCGGCTTACCCACATGTGAATCTATACATACATGTGCTGACACCTGGACATACACTGATGTACCCACACCTAACATCTATACATACACATGCTAACACCTGGACGTATACAGACGTACCCACATTTGCATCCATGCATATATAGATGTAGGTGTGTGTACGTCAGTGTACGTCCAGGTGTCAACGCGTGTATGTATAGATGCAGGTGTGGGTACGTCTGTGTATGTCCAGGTGTCAGAATGTGTATGTATAGATGCAGGTGTGGGAAGGTCAGTGTAGGTTCAGGTGTCAGCGCGTGTATGTATAGATGCAGGTGCTTGTATGTCCAGATGTCAGTGCATGTATGTATAGATGCAAGTGTGGGTACGTCGGTGTATGTCCATTTGTCAGCGCGTGTATATATAGATGCAGGTGCTTGTATGTTGGTGTATGTCCAGGTGTCAGCATGTGTATGTATAGATGCAGGTGTGGGAATGTTGGTGTATGTCCAGGTGTCAGGGCGTGTATGTATGGATATTAGGTGTGGGTACATCAGTGTATGTCCAGGTGTTAGCGCATGTATGTATAGATGTATATATACACACACATACGATAGATAGATAGATAGATAGATAGATAGATACATATTATAAGGGCACGGTCGTGCCCTTATATTAAGGCTGAATCGAACAAACGGAATTCTCCCATAGGGAACTTCTGAGATGGGGGCATGGTGTTTGAGGGGCTACACCTCAAAACTGATTGGACGTACTGAGCTGAAATTTGGCCTGGGCGTGTAGAATCGTCACCCGGTGCTGCATGCCAAATTTCAGGGCAAAATAATAAAAAATGAGGAATTGGGAGTAACCTAAAGTTCCAACTGTCAGTTTTTTTCTGTGACTTCCTTTGTGGCTTTTTGACACCGTTTTCCTATAGAGTGAATTAGATATTTTTTGGGAAGGCATAACTCCGGATAGAGGACGAATTAAGACTTGGAGTTTGTTTTACTAGATAGAGTATGCCCCAGTGTAGTGCCTTTTGGGGTTGTGGTTTTTCAGAAAGTTATAGGGTTTTTTTAATTAAGAGAAATATGCCCCATTATAGAGATAGGGCTTTTCAATTTGTTGCGGCTGCGCAGTGGCCGCCAGGAGAGCGAGAGTGAGTGAGGGAAGGGGTCTCGTGCAGGCTGAGGTTATAAAAGTAGCTGCTGGCGGCAGGAGGAGAGCCAGCGGTTCCTGGGTGTGTGCACCTGCGGTCCCTTACAGACTGCAGCGACCCATTAGGACTGTGGAGGAGAGGGGTAGCGGCATAGCAGCCGCAGGCTTACCGAAAGTGCTCACTACTGAGCAATATGGTCCCCTTACCCGAAGTGGGAGCCGCAGTGGGAGGAATAGCTGGAGTTGCGCCGCAGGAGAAAGTCAGAGGACATCCAGAAGAGACATCCGGTGCAGCGCTGACTCCTGACTGACAGCGCTTGCCTACTGAGCGGTGTGGTACCCTCACACCTGAAGCGGGTGCGGGAGCGGCAGCGGCAGCCGGAGAAGACAGCTGTGCTGCACGGAAGAAGTCAGGCAGCAGCACCAGCGGGCTGAGGTGGGGAGGATCAGTATGGTCCCTTACGTGCGGCTCACATTCAGATCCATCCGGCTCCCTTCCCCTCCTCCCCTGCACCCTTAGCAGCCTGCCCCCACATCTCATTCACCCACCGCAGCAGACTCCTCCCCCATACGGTTATTATAATAAGGCCACCCCCCTACCCCCTTCCCTCCCTGCTGTGTGTCCAGCCACCCCCCCCTCACCTGCTGTGTGTCCGGCCTACCCCCCCCCTCACCTGCTGTGTGTCCAGCCCCCCCCTCACCTGCTGTGTGTCCAGCCCCCCCCCCTCACCTGCTGTGTGTCCGGCCTACCCCCCCCCCCTCCCTGCTGTGTGTCCAGCCACCCCCCTTTCCTCACCTGCTGTGCGTCTGGCCTACCTCCCCCCCCTCCCTGCTGTGTGTCCAGCCACCCCTTCCCTCACCTGCTGTGCGTCTGGCCTACCCCCCCCCCTGCTGTGTGTCCAGCCCCCCCCCCTCCCTGCTGTGTGTCCGGCCTACCCCCCCCCCTCCCTGCTGTTTGTCCGGCCTACCCCCCCCCCTCCCTGCTGTGTGTCCAGACCCCCCCCTCACCTGCTGTGTGTCCAGCCACCCCCCCCCCTCACCTGCTGTGTGTCCGGCCCACCCCCCCCTCCCTGCTGTTTGTCCGGCCACCCTCCCCTGCTGTGTGTCCGGCGGCCTACCCCCCCCCTCCCTGCTGTGTGTCCGGCCTACCCCCCCCTCACCTGCTGTGTGTCCAGCCCCCCCCCTCACCTGCTGTGTGTCCAGCCCCCCCCCTCCTCCCCTGCTGTGTGTCCGGCCTACCCCCCCCTCCCTGCTGTTTGTCCGGCCACCCTCCCCTCCCCTGCTGTGTGTCCGGCCACCCTCCCCTCCCCTGCTGTGTGTCCGGCCACCCTCCCCTCCCCTGCTGTGTGTCCGGCCACCCTCCACTACCCTGCTGTGTGTCCGGCTTCCCCCCCCCCTCACCTGCTGCGTGTCCAGCCCCCCCCCCTCACCTGCTGCGTGTCCAGCCCCCCCCTCACCTGCTGCGTGTCCAGCCCCCCCCCCTCACCTGCTGCGTGTCCAGCCCCCCCCCTCACCTGCTGCGTGTCCAGCCCCCCCTCACCTGCTGTGTGTCCAGCCCCGCCCCCCTCACCTGCTGTGTGTCCAGCCCCCCCTCACCTGCTGTGTCCAGCCCCCCCCCCTCACCTGCTGTGTCCAGCCCCCCCCCTCACCTGCTGTGTGTCCAGCCCCCCCCCCTCACCTGATGTGTGTCCAGCCCCCCCCCTCACCTGCTGCGTGTCCAGCCCCTCCCCCTCACCTGCTGTGTGTCCAGCCCCGCCCCCCTCACCTGCTGTGTGTCCAGCCCCCCCTCACCTGCTGTGTGTCCAGCCCCCCCCCTCACCTGCTGTGTCCAGCCCCCCCCCCCTCACCTGCTGTGTGTCCAGCCCCCCCCCTCACCTGCTGTGTCCAGCCCCCCCCCTCACCTGCTGTGTGTCCAGCCCCCCCCCCCCTCACCTGCTGTGTGTCCAGCCACCCCCCCTCCCCTGCTGTGTGTCCGGCCTACCCCCCCCCCTCCCTGCTGTTTGTCCGGCCACCCTCCCCTCCCCTGCTGTGTGTCCTGCCTACCCCCCCTCCCTGCTGTGTGTCCAGCCCCCCCCCCCTCACCTGCTGTGTGTCCGGCCTACCCTCCCCCCCCCTCCCCTCCCCTGCTGTTTGTCTGGCCACCATCCCCTCCCCTCCCCTGCTGTGTGTTCGGCAACTCCCCCCTCTTCCTGCTGTGTTCGGCCACCAGCTACCCCCTCCCCTCCCTGCCGTGTGTCCGGTCACCCTCCCCTCTCTGCTGTGTGTCCAGCCACCCCCCCCCCCTCTCTGCTGTGTGTCCGGCCACCCCCCAGACACGCAGCGCCTGACACACACAGACATGCAACGCCTGACACGCATACGCATATGCAGCGCCTGACACACACGCACACACACAGCACCTGACACACACACACACACACGCACACACACAGCACCTGACACACACACACACACAGCACCTGACACACACGCACACACACAGCACCTGACACACACACACAGCACCTGACACTAACACGGACCTGACACACGCGCATACACTCACACGCAGCACCTGACACACACGCAGCACCTGACACACGCACACACAGACGCAGCACCTGACACTCACACGGACCTGACACACACGCACACACTCACACGCGGCGCCTGACGCACATAGACACGCGGCGCCTGGCGCACACGCGGCGCCTGATGCACACGCGGTGCCTGACGCACACGCGGCGCCTGACACACACGCACAGGCAGCGCCTGGCACACACGCACAGGCAGCGCCTGGCACACAAGCAGCGCCTGACACACACAGACACGCAGCGCCTGACACACAAAGACACGCAGCGCCTGACACACACAGACACGCAGCGCCTGACGCACAGGCAGCGCCTGACACACACGCACACGCAGCGCCTGACACACGCAGCGCCTGACACACACACGCACCTGACACTCACATGCTCCTGACACACGCAGCACCTGACATACTCACACGCAGCACCTGACACACACGCAGACACGCAGCATCTGACACACACACACGCAGCACCTGACACACACACGCAGCACCTGACACACAAACACGCAGACACGCAGCGCCTGACACACACGCAGACACGCAGCGCCTGACACACACGCAGACACGCAGCGCCTGACACACACGCAGACACGCAGCGCCTGACACACACGCAGCGCCTGACACACACGCAGCGCCTGACACACACGCAGGCACGCAGCGCCTGACACACACGCAGACACGCAGCGCCTGACACACACGCAGCGCCTGACACACACGCAGCGCCTGACACACACGCAGCGCCTGACACACACACAGCGCCTGACACACACGCAGACACGCAGCGCCTGACACACACGCAGACACGCAGCGCCTGACACACACGCAGACACGCAGCGCCTGACACACGCAGACACGCAGCGCCTGACACACACGCAGACACGCAGCGCCTGACACACACGCACACACACACACACACACACACAGCACCTGACACAGATATGCAGCGCCTGACACACACACGCAGACATACAGCGCCTGACACACACACACGCAGACATGCAGCACCTGACACACACATGCAGCACCTGACAGACACACACACACCCACACACACCCACACACACACACAGACATGCAGCACCTGACACACCCACACACACACACATGCATCACCTGACACACCCACACACACACAGACATGCATCACCTGACACACCCACACACATATACAGACATGCAGCACCTGACACACACACACACACACACACACACACACACAGACATGCAGCGCCTGACACACACACATACAGACATGCAGCACCTGACACACACACACACACATACAAACATGCAGCACCTGACACACACACACACACACACACACACGCAGCACCTGACACACATATATACATGTGGCATTTAACACACACACGCACAGCACCTGACACACAATCATATACACTCAGAGCACCTAACACACACATACACTCGCAGCACCTCACACACACTCGTATACACACGCAGCACCTGCCACTCACACATATATACACATGCAGCACCTGCCACTCCCACATACATGAACAGCACCTGACACACACATACACGCGCAGCACCTGACAGTCACACACATACAGATGCGACAGCTGACACAAACACATACACGCTCAACACCTGACACCCACGTGGCAGCTGACGCATACAAATGTAGCACCTGAAATACACACATATACACGTGCAGCACCTGAGACACACACATACACGTACAGCACCTGAGACACACACACACACACATGTATGTACACGCGCGGCTCCAGGCACACACATACGTACACACACGGCACTTGACACACACACGTACAAGCGCGGCACCTGACACACACACACACACACGTACGTACGTACGTACGTACGTACGTACATGTGTGGCACCTGACACACACACGTATGCACACGTGTGGCTCCTGACACACACGCGCGTTGCTCCTGACACACACACATGTACGTATGCGCTCGGCTCCTGACACACACACGTATGTATACGCGCGGCACCTGAAACCTACACGTATGTACGTATACGCGCGGCTCCTGACACCCTCACGCATGTACACGCGTGGCTCACTGGCACACACACACACGTACACGCGCGGCACCTGACACATACACGCGTGTACGTACACACATGCACAGCACCTGACATACACACATGTAGGTACGCGCCACCTGACACACACACACACACACACACACGTACACGCACGACACCTGACACACACGTACGTACGTACGTACGTACGTACGTACGTACGCGCACGGCACCTGACACACACGTACATACTAGTGATGAGTGGGTTCGGTTCGTCGGAATCCGGACCCCCCGAACTTCACCCATTTTACATGGGTCCGAGGCAGGTTCGAACCTTCCCGCCTTGCTCGGCTAACCCGAGCGCGCCCGAACGTCATCATCCCGCTGTCGGATTCCCGCGAGATTCGGATGTCTGCATTCGTGGAAAGGGGTCCCATGTGTAAACATGGGACCCCTTTCAGTCCGTCTGGTCCGGGTGTTCGGTTTGTTGTTTTGCCAAGTACGTGGAGTTAATCTGGAACCTGGATCAGGTGAGTATAATTATCTTTTATTTTCAGTTACCCGTGGATTCTACTTGGAGAAGAGGACCGACTGCTTCGTGTCAACATAGGTAAGTATGTGTGTGTCGGCAGGTGTGAAATAAAGTTATACTTTCACGGTGTCTGTGTCCTGTTTTTATTTGGGTATTTTTTCCCCAGTAGAACTACAGGTACCAGCGGGCCCGTTTTTCTCCCGCATGCTGGTACTTGTGGTTCTCAAAGTACCAGATTGCGGGGGAGGCTTGCTGGGACTTGTAGTACTACTGGAAAAAACAATATTCTTTCAATTTTCTCAAGGCTATCAGCCTCCCATCCGCAGCCCTTGGATGGGGGGGACAGCCTCGGGATTCACCCCTGGCCCTTGGGTGGCTGGGGGGGGGGGCCTTGATTGAAGGGGTCCCCACTCCCCCAGGGTACCCCGGCCAGGGGTGACTAGTTGGATATTTAATGCCACGGCCGCAGGGCACTGTATAAAAGTGACCCCCGGCTGTGGCATTATCTGTCCAGCTAGTGGAGCCCGATGCTGGTGTAAAAATAATGGGGGACCCTACTCTTTTTGTCCCCCGTATTTTTTGCACCAGCACCAGGCGCAGAGCCCGGAGCTGGTTTTAAAAATACGGGGGATCCCCTGTCCGTTTTTCCCCCGGATTTTTAGAACCAGGACCGGCTCAAAGAGCCCGAGGCTGGTTATGCTTTGGAGGGGGGACCCCACGCAATTTTTCTTTTCCGGGTTTTTCACATTCCATTTAAAAAATAATAATAATAATAATAATAATCTTTTAAAAAATATATAAATAATACTTGTGCCTCCAAAAAAGACAAACCAAGTACCTAATCCCTTCTAATATAAATAGATATGCTATTACCCCAAAAAAATATTATTTTTTATTAGATTCCGCCTGCAAAGTGTGGCGGATTGAAAATGACGAATTTACTGTTTAAAAGCACTGTTGTCGAATTTACCACAAACTTCAATTGAATATACTTTTGTTGAATTGCCGCATTTGTACCATTGCAGAAAAGTCGAATTTGTCAAATGTCGAATTTTAAAAAGTCGAATTTTGAAAGGATGCAAGATTAGGCCCCGCCCCCTTCTTCACATCAGCCGTCCCCTTCTGCCCCTGTACCTTGCTCTCTCCTGTCTGTGCTCTCTCCCATCTGTAGGACTAGGCCCCGCCCCCTTCTTACCCTCCAGTGACTGCTCTCTCCTGACAAGTGGACCAGGCCTGCCCCCTACACGCTGCTGGTGTCTTCATTGTTACTTGGTCTGGAGCTCCGTTGGGGAGAGAACTCACGTGAGCTCATTAAGAATGAGGAACTGGGATGTTTTAATTTTATTGTGAGTAGTGTAGTGTGGTGATGTAGTATGTTGTATGGGGGGTATAGTGTAACTATGAAGTGCAGCATATGGGAGGGCTATAGCATAGTGATGTAGTGTGGCATATGGGGGGTGGTAGCGCATAGGCGTGCGTACAGGGGGTGCCTGGTGCGCACAGGCACTCCCTAATGTCCAGCACCGCTGCACGCCACGCTTGCTGTGGCACAGTGATCGCTGAGTGTGTGATCGGTGGAGCCTAGCCTGTAGCTCATTTCCGTACCTCCCACCACCGCTGCGCCCGCCCCCCCTCTGCCTGCTGCTAATACTATGCTGAGTGCATTCGTCGGCGGCCTCACTGGGGGGACTGGTGTCACCTTGCAATGTGACGTGGTGATGTCCGCCTATGCTCTCCTCCCGCCCACCCGTGCTTTCCTCCCGCTGCGGTCTCTCAGTCCTAGTGTGCCGCGGCTGCCACACCACTAGCAGTGTTCCTCTAGGGGGGACTGGGAGCCGCCGGCAGACACATTCTGCTGAGACTTACTTGTCAGTGCGGGTTCCGGATGGCAGGCGGCGGGTGGGAGGGCAGACGGGGAGCAGGTGTCACAAGGAGTGTGTGGGTAACTAATTCACAATACTTCCGCTCAACGTGGCACTGCTGGTCCTTCATCTCCCATGTCTCTTCACCAGGTGGCGGGCGGCCCGGAAATTAAGTGATGTGTTGTGCAGCAGTCAGTGTGAAGTGACTGTGAGTAACACTGATGGTGCTGATGATGCTGCTGCAGAATCGGGAAGCAATTAATTCATAAATATAATGTACTCAGTGTATTATACATACATAAACATGTACATACGTGTATTTGTGTATACATGTATATACATGAGTGTGTGTGCATATATATATATATATATATATATATACAGCCAGTTCCCAGGAACAAAAGTCCTCCCCCGCTTCCGCTAAGTCCACAGCATGACGCTGGGGCTCCACTGGTGGAGCCAGGTGCGGTGGGGGCCCGTCTCAAGTGCTTCAGCAATCAGTGGGCTTGCTCACAGGTGGATCCCTGGATTCTACAAGTAGTGTCTCAGGGATTCAAGCTGGAATTCGAGACGTCTCCCCCTCGCCGTTTCCTAAAATCTGCCTTGCCAACATCTCCCTTGGACAGGGAGGCTGTGATAGAGGCAAATTCACAAGCTGTATTTGCAGCAGGTGATAGTCAAGGTACCCCTCCTTCAACAAGGAAGGGGTTACTATTCCACAATGTTTGTGGTACCGAAACCGGACGGTTCGGTGAGACCCATTTTAAATTTTAAATCTTTGAACACGTATATAAAACGGTTCAAGTTCAAGATGGAATCGCTCAGGGCGGTTATCTCAAGCCTGGAGGAAGGGGATTACATGGTATCACTGGACATCAAGGATGCTTACCTGCATGTCCCCATTTACTCTCCTCACCAGGAGTACCTCAGATTTGTGGTACAGGACTGTCATTCTGCGGCGGGACTGCCGCATTCTAGATCAGTAAAAGCCCATTCCACGAGGAAGGTGGGCTCTTCTTGGGCGGCTGCCCGAGGGGTCTCTGCTTTACAACTTTGCCGAGCTGCTACTTGGTCGGGGTCAAACACATTTGCAAGATTTTACAAGTTTGACACCCTGGCTGAGGAGGACCTAGAGTTCGCTCATTCGGTGCTGCAGAGTCATCCGCACTCTCCCTCCCGTTTGGGAGCTTTGATATAATCCCCATGGTCCTTACGGAGTCCCAGCATCCACTTAGGACGTCAGAGAAAATAAGATTTTACTCACCGGTAAATCTATTTCTCGTAGTCCGTAGTGGATGCTGGGCGCCCATCCCAAGTACTTGTACATAGTTATTGTTAACAAAAGGGTTATTGTTGAGAGCCATCTGTGCAGAGGCTCCGTTGTTGTCATACTGTTAACTGGGTATAATATCACGAGTTGTACGGTGTGATTGGTGTGGCTGGTATGAGTCTTACCCGGGATTCAAAATCCTTCCTTAGTGTCAGCTCTTCCGGGCACAGTATCCTAACTGAGGTCTGGAGGAGGGTCATAGGGGGAGGAGCCAGTGCACACCAGGTAGTCCTAAAGCTCTCTTTAGTTGTGCCAAGTCTCCTGCGGAGCCGCTATTCCCCATGGTCCTTACGGAGTCCCAGCATCCACTACGGACTACGAGAAATAGATTTACCGGTGAGTAAAATCTTATTTTATATATATATATATATATATATATATATGACTTGGGGTTTGTTTTATTAGATAGAGCATGTCCCTGTGAAGTGCCTTTTGGGGTTGTGGTTTTTCAGAAAGTTTTAGGTTTTTTTTAATTAAGAGAAATATGCCCCATTATAGAGATCGGGCATTTCAATTTGTTGCGCCTGCGCAGTGGCCGCCAGCAGGGGGTGTACTAGAGTGCCTTCTCTTGAGAGCCGCAATATGGCCGCCTTCTCCCCGGTTATTCTGTAAATAGGAAAATAACCTCACAGGTTCACATAGGGCAGAGTTGCCACTACTAGTGCAGGGCTGTAACTTACAGTACTAAGGAAAAGCCATATACTAAAGCGGCACGGTGACCTCACCCCTCTCAGAGACACCAGGGCGCAGCACACTGGTACACACACCTGTTAGCTCAGGGCAGCACTATAGGACCCTCCTGTAATGCTGTGCTGGCGGCGTGTAGTGATCAGGGCACTGGGAGACTGGCTGGCTGGTCTCCGTCTCTGCTGCCTATAGAACTTCCACCTCTGTTATATATCAGGGCTGCTCTCCTGTTATGATTCCAATACTCTGGTCTGGGGATATCTTATAGCAAGGACCTGAGTACTGGAACGTAATGCTTGGAAAGGGAGTGGGAACTGGAATAGCCCCTGGCGCCCTATCTCCGTTGTCTCGCCCGTGCTGTCAGAAATCTCTTGCGAGACTATGGTTGCTTGGGCCCATGGCAGCCGCGTTTGAAGGGCGGATTACGTCTGCCCAACTCCGATGCCCCCTCAGGTCTTAATGGGAGACAAAGAGAAATCCGAGACAGGGTGATAACAAGGGGCCCTCTACTTAACAACAAAGCCAGGGGCTCAAAACTAACTTTAAACTAGAGTATGTGCGGAAAACCGCCAGGGAAAAGGACAACCAAAATACCCACTTGTCCACTCTTCTACCCGGCACCGGCGAGTTCCGGAGAGGAGTGTGGGAGCGTAAACCTCCGCAAATGCACCAACACAGAATACAAAATAAAGCGGCCTAGGCCGCAGCACGCGGCAGAGCCGCCACTCACGAAAACCACACGAGATCCTCTAGCGACTGTTGCGGGTAAATGAGGACTGGAAGACTCCTTGGGAAGAGATGACAACACTAAGATTCAGGAACTCTGAGGACAGGAATGACCGGACACAGCAGAACTGGAACAGACGTCAGCAAACCAAAGCAGCATGCAGGAAGCTATTACCGGCGTCTGTGTGAAGCACTGAGAAGGTATTTAGCAGGGAGTCCTTCAATCAGAAGTTCAGAGCCTGATTAGCACAATGCCGTGCAGCTGCCTTGCTGCACGACCAGAAGACAATGTGTGTGTGTAGTTCACTTGATTGACCCTGCAAGGGGAGCGCAGTCCGTCCGTGGCGTCCCCGTTGCTAGGGTCCAGGCGGCTCAGCGCGCCCGGCATCCTAGCGTTGCTAGGGAGCCGGCGGCTAGCACGCTCGGCGTCCCTAGTTGCTAGGCGCCGGGCCGCGAGGACATCGCGGACCACGGCGCCTAACACCTGTGTGTTCTCTTCCTCTCCTACCTCACACTGGAACTGGCCGCCCAGAGAACGAGAGGGCAGCGGCTGACATCAGAGAGGGTGCAGCAATCTGTGTGGGCAGAGCCCCTCACAGCAAGGTGTCCTTATGCTGTGCCCCGTGTAATCACTGTGATCCATACAGACTCACCCTGGTATGCTCTCTATTATTTTTTTTTTTACACTGCGGCATGCTCGAGGGAAGGGAGCAGGCACCACCCCACCGCCACTACTCCTCCGCCAGCATCACTGCCGAGCCGGTCAGTGTTCCGGCGGCAATGAGCAGTAGGCAGCCACCAGCAACAACAGTCAGGAAGCTGTTACTCCCGGCAGCAGTAGCGTCAAGCTGCAATTCAGCCAGCGGCACGATGATCCGGGAGACAGTGGCAGCACAGGGAAGCAGTACCCCCTCCAATCGCAGCACCAACTAGGAAACTGAGGCAGCAACCTGCCCCCAGCAGCAGCACCACCCTGATGATAGGTAAGATGCATTTTGGTGTCACAAGAAGGTAGCCGGAGTAGTGGCTGGCTGTGGTCACACCCCGGGGAAAAGTGATAGTGATTTCAGTGTTCCCTTGCGCGGGGATTGGATGTGTAGATGTATGGAGGCTATGTATGTATAGATGTGAGCGGCAGTGTGCGGATGTATGAGAGCGGCAGTGTGCGGATGTATGAGAGCGGCAATGTACGGCTGTATAACTGCGTCGGTGTGCGGCTGTATGAGTGCGATGGTGTGCGGCTGTATGCGTGCGGCGGTGTGCGGCTGTAAGAGTACGGCTGTAAGAGTACGGCTGTAAGAGTACGGCTGTAAGAGTGCGGGGTTGTAAGGATGTATGAGAGCGGGGTTGTACGGATGTATGAGAGCGGGGTTGTACGGATGTATGAGAGCGGCAGTGTATGGATGTATGAGAGCAACAGTGTACAGTTGTGTGAGAGCGGCAGTGTGCGGATGTATGAGAGTGGCGGTGTACGGATGTATGAGAGCGGCAGTGTATGGATGGCAGCGTCATAGGGAGGGATGTCGGAATGCTGTTATAGGGTTCCTAATACAAAATGCCACGTTGGGCTTGATGGGCAGGTAGTGCGGCAAGCACACCCAAATTGGCATCTGACGTCGCCTGCAGTCCACACTGTTGTGAGGAGTCAGAGTTAATTTTGACTGTGTAGTGTACTCACAGAGGACCTACCGCCCGTCCCCTCCTCGCATCTGAGCAGCAGGTCAGGCTCTTATTTTCTTTTTAATCAGGAGAGGCCGAGTGAACTGTGAGCAGGGGGGCAGAGCTACATGGGACCCAGAGGGGCTGCTGTGCTGTCAGAGAGGGAGAGGAAGAGAGAGATGAAGCTACTGCAGATCCCCAGCTGATTGTGAGGTGCCGGGTTGAAGGGTGATGTGATCACCCTTCTCCCTCGCTGCCGCTGGGGACCGCATCTAGGCTTCCTCCATCGAGGGCATGCGGCGCAGCAGTGGGCAGCGTGTAATGAGTTTGTCTGACTCATTATACTGCTGCCTGTTGTGGACACCTCCGTCCGTACGGACTGGTGTACATGCCCAGCACAGAGGTGACAGTGTTGGTGGAAGTGCTGCCCAGTTCTGACCCTGCAGGCCTCCCTGATCTGACTGCGGCCGCTGCTACTGCTGCGGCCCGAAACCCCTGCCGGTCCCCTCCATAGACTTCTGCCTGTCCAGCGCTGAGGTACTAGGGGTATCCCAGCTGCGGGAAGGGTATGTCTCTGGCTTTCTCTCCGGCAGGGGAAGGTGACAGCGGCGGAGGAAGTGTTGCCCACCTCAGACACTGCAGGCCTCCCCGATCCAGCTGCGGCCACAGCTGATGCTGCCAGAACCCCCTGCTGGTCTCCTTTGTTGACTGCCGCATGGCCAGTGCTGAAGTACTGGGGGTAGGCCAGCTACGGGAAGAGTGTCTCTGCCTCGGGCTCTCTCTCTCTGTCAGGGGAAGGAAGGGCTGATTCTCTGGCACAACAGGGAGGGCTAGGCTGCAGGAACACAGCACTGGAAGAAACAGGAGGCCGAACTCATGACCAAAAAGTGAGCAGTGCAGTGATCAGCCCCCTAGTCTTTCCCTCTCTCTGGGTGCAGAGCTGTATTCTACAGAGAGAGCTGGGATGGGAAGAAGGGGAACGGCACCTGACACACACATACACGCGCGGCACCTGACACACACATACACGCGCAACACCTGACACACACACATACACGTGCGGCACCTGACACACACACACGTAGCATCAGACACAATAAAATAAACATGCAGCACCTGACCCACACATACACGCGCAACACCTGACACACACACATACACATGCGGCACCTGACACACACACACACACACGTAGCATCAGACACAATAAAATAAACATGCAGCACCTGACCCACACATACACGCGCAACACCTGACACACACACATATACACGTGCGGCACCTGACACACACACGTACCATCAGACACAATAAAATAAACATGCAGCACCTGACACATGCATATACACGCAGCACCTGACACATGCATATACACGCAGCACCTGACACATGCATATACACGCAGCACCTGACACATGCATATACACGCAGCACCTGACACATGCATATACACGCAGCACCTGACACATGCATATACACGCAGCACCTGACACATACATATACACGCACACCATCAGACACACACATACACACGCAGTGCCTTACTCACACACTCATAGACACGTGCAGCACCTGAGGCACACACATGTACACGCGCAGCACCTGACGCACACACATGTACACGCGCAGCACCTGACGCACACTCATGTACACACGCAGCACCTGACGCACACTCATGTACACGCGCAGCACTTAATGCACACTCATGTACACGCGCAGCACCTGACGCACACTCATGTACACGCGCATCACCTGACACAGACATACGTATTCATGCACAGCACCAGACATACACTTGTACACACGCGGAGCACCTGATACTCACACACATATACACCCGCCACACCTGACACACACACACACACGTGCGGCAGCTGACGCATACACACGCACCATCAGACACACTCATATATACACGCAGCACCTGACACACACATACACACAGGAGCTGACACACACATACACAGGCAGCACCTGACACACACACATATACACGCGCAGCACCTGACACCACGCACTCACACGTACAAGCAATGCATTTCACGCCTACCTCCAGCCTCAGTTACAGGCTGCTGCCCGCCTACCCCCCCTCCCTGCATCAGCTGCAAAGGCAGCAAAATATTTTGACCAAAGTCTAAAGGCCCGTACACATTAAACGATGTCGCTCTGTGAGCTACATCGTCTAATGTTTCCCCTCCCGGGCCGGCCGGCGGCCGACTGTACACACTGAGCGATATGACCGCTCATATCGCTCAGTGACGTCACGCCCCCGCCAGCCCTGCATGAAGGTCGTGGACGACAGTCCACATCCTTCCTGCATGCCCTACCGACAGCGAAGATTGTTGCCGACCCGCGGGGCCGCGCATCGTTTGTCGCTGGCTGCATACACACTTAACGATAAAATGAGCGACGTCGCTCATTAAATCGTTAAGTGTGTACGGACCTTAAACAATTTGGTTTGGTTAATAAAATAATTTTGCACAGAACAGTGATGTTATACGAACATTTTCATTAAACATTTAAAAAATCAAATGTTTATTCTTACAGTGAAATTTTACATTTCTGAATAAAAAAAATAAATGTAAAAAAAGCGATGAAATTCCATAGACAAAAAACCTTACGGTTTCACATGTCCCATTAAGGCTTCTTAGACATGATCGAAATTTCAGAAGCCTGTTGTAACTCTTCCACTCAAACTCCAAAAAGCAATGAAATTCCGATCATTAAGGCTGACGCCTTAATGGACGTGTTCCTTGCGCAATACAGATATGGTATGCCATCACAGCCTGTGGGTAAGTGCAGATTCAGCACTCTCACAGAGTGAGATTGCTGTCACTCACACAATGGTGGAGCTGCTAATTCACAGATTTGTGTGCTCATTGGAATACACACATGCAGTCTATGCAACTGAAGGTCTGAGCGGAAGACAAAGCTGCTCAGATGAGGTAAGAGTGTTGTTGATTGGAGGGAGGAGAGCGGTGTGGATGGGGGAACAGAAGTGTGTGGATAGAGGGAACACTAAGCAGCACTAATGGGGGGGACAGAGAAACACGGGGTAATTCAGACCGCAGCAGCAGCAGCAGCGATTGCAGTCTGAATTAGTTTGTGAGGTGCGCACGTGCAATGGCCGCACTGCGCGTGCGTACCCCAGGAGCCCAGTGAGATGCTATCACACTGCCTGATTGATAGGCAGAGGTGGTTTGGGGAAGGAGGGGGGCGTGCAAACAGCGTTAGAATGCCATTGGCAGGGCATGGTCTGCACAACGGAGGCGTTTCCGGACCACTGGGGGGTGGGCTGTGGCGGTTATCCCCCTGCCAAGAGCGCAGGATCCACTAAATTTACCTTCAGGATGTCAGCTACATGAATAGGGTAAGAGTGGTGTGGATAAGGGGTAGATTAAGCAGCAAGTATGGGAAGGGAGACAGAGCGGTGCAGATGGGGGAAATGGTGCAGATGGGTTGAAAACACTGGCATGGATGGGTAGAAAACTGGTGCAGATGGGAGAGAAGACAGTGTGCCATGTACTGGAGGAGGCAGAGTGACGTTGAAGAAGGAAACACTGAGCAGCACAGAGAGAAGGAAACGGTGGTACAGACAATGCACAGGTGGGGAAAGACAGATGGTACAGATAAGTTAGTACAGACTAGCACAGATGGGAGAACACAGCAGTAGGGATTGGGGAAGACCGGGCAGCATGGGGGTGTATAGGGGAAGTAAGTGTAGATGCATAGACCGTAGATGGGGTATTATAGTTTAGCAATTAACCAAGATGTTTGAGGGAGCTAAATGTGTATACTAAGTGAGATGGATGTATGGAGTTAGAAGGATGTTGTAACAAGGTGGCTTTGTTGTGTTGACTGAATGGGATGGTTGTGGGCACTGTGTGGGATGGGAGCACCACAAAACTGCTCAGACCTTCAGTTGCATAGACTGCATGTGTGTATTCCAATGAGCACACAAATCTGTGAATTAGCAGCTCCACCATTGTGTGAGTGACAGCAATCTCACTCTGTGAGAGTGCTGAATCTGCACTTACCCACAGGCTGTGATGGCATACCATATCTGTATTGCGCAAGGAACACGTCCATTAAGGCGTCAGCCTTAATGATCGGAATTTCATTGCTTTTTGGAGTTTGAGTGGAAGAGTTACAACAGGTTTCTGAAATTTCGATCATGTCTAAGAAGCCTTAATGGGACATGTGAAACCGTAAGGTTTTTTGTCTATGGAATATATATATATATATATCACAAACATATATGATTCATACATATATCACACACACATACATGATACATACATGAGAAAGACCTGGGATGGTGATGAGGCCAGGGCCCCCTGCTGATGTTGCGTTGAGGAAGGCAGTGTTCCAGGGCGGATGCCAGTCGGGGAGAGCGCCGCGCAGCCCGGGAAAAATACTGCTGAGGAGCTACATCTGGAAGAGCCCCTGGGAGGGAGAGTGCCACATGCCCCATCCTGCGCGGCAGACTCTGCAGGCCTGCACATGGGAAGGGAGGTCTCTGGCCACACATACTCACCCTTCTGCTGAAGCCCCGCTGCTGTCCCCATCAGCGATCTCCAGCGGGGAGCGGGGCCAGGATGAACCTCAACCTGTGAGAACTATCTTCATGATCAAGAGATCTCATATGCAAGATAAGTATGTGTTGGGATAGGGCTGGGGAGGGCGGCTGCTCGGGCACCCCCCCGTCAAGTTAAGGAGATTTAACTGAGGAAGCACAAGGGAACTCTCGTCTGGGGACAACAACTGCAGGGAGACCACATCTTTTCAGATGAACATGGGAGGGCAGAAGGCTGCCTAATACTGAAGCACCCTCAGACATTAAACCATATGCAACAACTATTGCACGCATTCCTGGGGGAAGTTCTGCAGCAGACGGATTTGCATACGGTGATGTCATCCAAGCAGTGGGCCAAAGTTGGCTGGAACCCTCATCTGTATATGAAAAGAGAAAAGGGGCATGCAGGGCATGGCGGCCTTTTGCGGCGCTTGGATAACCCCAAGTTTGCATTAAACACCCCCACCCTCCTTCGGTGTGGGGCTCATGTTGGCCATGCCCAAGCCCCTGAAGCATTCAAGCTGATTTCTTGCAGCAGCTGGGCACTGTAACAGCTTCAGAGCTGCTCTACAAGACAAGTAAAAGGGTGTGGGCCCTGCAGCACCACCTGTAGTTTGCATACACACATATATAGGACAGCATCTCTTATATGCCCCAGGGTCAATAAAATAGTATCCTTGTCTAGGCTATCCATCCCCTCAGATAAGGTATTTGTCCATGCCGCTACAGCACTACACACCCAGGCCGACGCAATTGCCAGTCTGAGTAAGGTACCTGAATGTGTATAAATGGACTTCAGGGTAATCTCCTGTTTGCGGTCAGCACACTCTTTGAGGGTAGCCGTATCCTGGGACGGGAGGGCTACCTTCTTGGATAAGCGTGTTAATGCTTTGTCCACCCTAGGGGAGGATTCCCATCGTAACCTATCCGTTGATGGGAAAGGATACGCCATAAGAATCCTTTTGGAAATCTGCAGTCTTTTATCTGGAGATTCCCAAGCTTTTTCACATAACTCGTTCAGCTCGTGTGAGGGGGGAAAGGTTACCTCAGGCTTCTTTCCCTTGTACATATGTACCCTCTTGTCAGCGACAGGGGGTTCCTCTGTGATGTGCAAAACATCTTTTATTGCCATAATCATAAATCGAATGGATTTTGCCAATTTTGGCTGTAACTTTGCATCATCGTAATCGACACTGGAGTCAGAATCCGTGTCGGTATCTGTGTCAACAATCTGGGATAGTGGGCGCTTATGAGACCCTGACAGTCCCTGCAACATAGGATCAGGCATGGGTTTAAATCCTGACTGTCCCAAAGCTTCTGCCTTGTCTAATCTTTTGTGCAATGAGTTTACACTAGCATTTAAAACATTCCACATATCCATCCAATCAGCTGTCGGCGGAGACACCACATTCATTTGCTCCCGCTCCTCTCTAATATAGCCTTCTTCCTCAGACATGTCGACACACGTGTACCGACACACTACACACACAGGGAATGCTTTTTCTGAAGACAGTTTCCCCACAAGGCCCTTTGGAGAGACAGAGAGAGAGTATGTCAGCACACCCCCCAGCGCTATATAACCCAGGAATAAAACAGTAACTTAATGTTTGCCCAGTAGTGCTGCTGTATGTAATTTGCGAATTATGTGCCCCCCCCCCCTCTTTTCAACCCTCTTGTCTAACGTGGTATAAGCAGGGTAGAGTCCGGGGAGCTTCCTCTCAGCGGTGCTGTGGAGAAAAAATGGCGCTGGTGAGTGCTGAGGGAGAAGCCCCGCCCCCTCGGAGGCGGGCTTCTGTCCCGCTTAAACTGTAAAATTGGTGGGGGCTTATACATATATAAAGTGCCCAGCTGTATATATGTTATATTTTTGCGAAAGAGGTTTATATTGCTGCCCAGGGCGCCCCCCCTGCGCCCTGCACCCTTACAGTGACCGGAGTATGTGAGGTGTATGGGAGCAAAGGCGCACAGCTGCAGTGCTGTGCGTTACCTCAGTGAAGATCATGAAGTCTTCTGCCGCCTCTGAAGTCTTCTTTTCTTCTCATACTCACCCGGCTTCTATCTTCCGGCTCTGCGAGGGGGACGGCGGCGCGGCTCTGGGACGGACGGCGAGGGTGAGATCCTACGTACCAATCCCACTGGAGCTAATGGTGTCCAGTAGCCTAAGAAGCAGGACCTTGCAACTCAGATAGTAGGACTGCTTCTCTCCCCTCAGTCCCTCGATGAGGGAGTCTGTTGCCAGCAGTGCTCCCTGAAAATTAAAAACCTGACAAAATACTTTCTGTCAGAAAGCTCAGGAGAGCTCCTGAAAAGCACCCAGTCTCCACTGGGTACAGTATCAAACTGAGGTCTGGAGGAGGGGCATAGAGGGAGGAGCCAGTGCACACCCAGAACTAAAGTCTTTCTTAAAGTGCCCATGTCTCCTGCGGAGCCCGTCTATCCCCATGGTCCTTACGGAGTCCCCAGCATCCTCTAGGACGTTAGAGAAAATAGGATTTTAATACCTACCGGTAAATCCTTTTCTCTTAGTCCGTAGAGGATGCTGGGCACCCGTCCCAGTGCGTACTGTGTCTGCAGTTATTAAATGGCCCTTAACTCCAGAACATTTATGTGGAGATGAAAACATCCAAGGAAGACTTGATCATCTTCCTTGGATGTTTTCCCCCTGTGTGACTGCTCTCCAGCCTCGGAGGGTTGCATCCGTGGTCCCTAGGATCCCGTCCTGGATCCCGAACCATCGCCCCTCTAGGTGGTGAGAACTGTGCAGCCACCAATGGAGTGAGATTCTTGTCTTGGAAGACAGGATTATCCTCCGGTGCATGTGTAGGTGGGATCCGGACCACTTGTCCAACAGGTCCCACTGGAACACTCTGGCATGGAACCTGCCAAACTGAATGGCCTCGTAGGCCGCAACCATCTTCCCCAGCAACTGAATGCATTGATGGATTAACACTCTTGCTGGTTTCAGAATTTGTTTGACCAGACTCTGGATCTCCAGAGCCTTTCCACTAGAAGAAAACCTCTTCTGTGTCCAGTATCACTCCCAAAAACAACAACCGCGTCATTGGGACCTACTGCGATTTTGGCAAGTTTAGGAGCCAACCATGTTGTTGAAGAACTGTCAGGGAGAGTAGATGTTTTGCACCAACTGGTCCCTGGATCTCGCCTTTATCAGGAGATCATCCAAGTACGGGATAATTGTGACTCCTTGCTTGCGAAGGAGGACCATCATTTCCGCCATCACCCTGGTGAAAATCCTCGGAGCCGTGGACAGACCAAACGGCAACGTCTGAAATTGGTAATGACAATCCTGAATTGCAAACCTCAGGTAGCTTGATGCAGTGGCTAAATGGGAACATATAAGTAGGCATCCTTTATGTCTACCAAAACCATGAAATCTCCTTTATCCCCCGGACTGGAGGTCACTACCCTGAGAGATTCCATCTTGAAATTGAATTTCTTTAGGTAGAAATTAAGGGATTTCAGATTTAAGATTGGTCTGACTGAGCCGTCCGGCTTCTGGACCACGAAGAGGCTTGAATAAAAACCTTCTCCCTGCTGACTAAGGCTGATTTGAACAATCGGTGAGGGGGAACGTCTTGAAACCCCAGTTTGTACCCTTGGGACACTATTTGTAAAACCCACGAGTCCAGGTCCGAATGAATCTAGAACTGACTGAAGAGTTTTAGACGTGCCCCCCACTGGTGCGGGCTCCTGCAAGAGAGCCCCAGCGTCATGCAGTGGATTTGGCAGAAGCAGAGGACGATCTCTGCTCCTGCGATCTTGAAGAGGCTACAGACCTCTTCCCTCTTTTCCTTCCTCTACCTGCAAAGAAAGGGGAATCTTAACTTCTTGCATATCTATTGGGCCGAAATGACTGCGTCAGATAATGATGCGTCTTCATCCGTTGAGAGGGAACATAGGGCAAGAAGGATGACTTACCTGCGGGAGCTGCCGAGATCAAATTAACTAGGCCGTCGCCAAACAAGGCTTCACCTTCATAGGGAAGAGACTCCCTTTCTTCTTGGAGTCAGCATCAGCATTCCCTTGGTGAATCCACAATGCCCTCCTATCCGAGACTGCCATGAAATTGGCCCGTGAGCACTTGTGCCCGGTGTAGGATTTTTAAATATGTGTAGTTTACTGTATGCAAGGGTTTAAAACCTTTTAGGAACTGAGATCTAAGGTGTATTACATGTAGTTTAAAAAAACCAAAAAAGGTTTATTTTATGGCAGTAGTTTCCAAACTGGGGTTCTTGCACTGGTAGCATAGTTTGGTGGTCCAGGACCAATTAAAATTATTTATACTTTATTAAATTGGCAAAACCATTCCCTCACAACATAACTGAACCTGAGGATGACATGCTATAAACACAATTTACTTAATTTTATATTTTTTTCTGAATTTCTCAATAAAAAAAACTTTGGCCTAGGGGTGCCGTGAAACAAATTTTGATACTCTAGGGCAGGGGTGTCAAACCCATGGGCCGCATGCCGCCCCCAATGCATCCTTTTGTGGCCCACAGGCCGGGGTCCGGCAGGGGTCCTTTTGTGGCCCGATCACCTTGCTTAGAGCGAGGGCAGGAGAGTGCAGCCAGAGTCTTTGCTTTCTATGTGCGGCACCATCTTCCCGAAGAGATCACCGGGAAGATAGTGCCTCTTCCACTGGCTACAGCACAGGTATACTGGGGTGGGGCAGCAAACTGGGGGCCCCAATGGGCCTCTCCAGCAGTCCCTCTACCAAAACACGTCTTTTGGTGGTTTTGCGGTGTTGTTATAACTACATGGTGACGATACTGTAGCACAGAGATTTTCAACCATTTACAACTCACGTCACACAGAACAAGATTTAAATATTGACAAGGCACACTGAAATATAATGGTGATGCATGGTGCAGTATCGTGTCCTAGGATGTCATGTCGCAGCTTCTCCATAGGTAACGCCTGAACAGGCCCGGTGACAGGGGGGACAAAGGGGACACTTGTTCAGGGCTCCAAGTATTAAGAACAGAAATAATGGGGCCACAGTGCCAATATTGCTTTTTAAAGTGTATCCACCAACTGCTCAATTTAAGCAGGAAAACAATTAACAGGCCAACTAAACCCTCCCCCCTCCTTTTACCCCATCACTTTGTCCAGTCCCTGTGGTCCATACTGTATTGCCATTATTATGCATGTTGCTGTGCTGGCCCTTTTCTGAATGTCCCTGCCACCGCCACCGAAGAGCTGGATAGCCCAGTATGAAAACCACCTGCCGGCCTCACTGATGGTCCGAGTCAAAGGCTCCATTTTTTTTAAAGATCCCTCTGCCAAGTTAAGGGGGGTTGAGGGGGCCCCAGAGATATCAGTGCACTGGGCCCCGAGATTTCTGTTGCTGGCCCTGACCCTCAGGGGCGTATCTACCCCTTGGCCAGGATGGCACTTGCCAGGGGCACCATCCAGCTGTGCCAACCGTGGCTAAGGGATAGAGTTCTGCAGTCTCGAAAGGGCGCTATGGCAATCAGCGTGGGACTGACCAATTAGACGGTGAGGGAAGGATACTGAAATTGTCCCAACCCTGTTACAGTTTGAAACGCCCCTCAACTGCTGTCCACTGCTTCACTCCTAGCTCTGCCCCTTTGAAATTATTAATCCCTACCCCCCGGTAGGTGGAGTTCTCCAGGCCCATACTCAGGAGTCACCACTGCTGTACATTATGTGCCGGTTGTAGAGGCAGAGCGGGGAACATCAGAGAACGCCACAAATTACACAGTGGGCAAGGAGATGGCTGGAGACAGCTGCACAGCCATGCCTTGCAAGTTCGAGAGAGCTGTTGAATTTCAGCACTTCAAGTCAGAGCCTGCCCCCTGCTGCCCAAGCAGTCCGTGACAGTTAGTGTCGAGGAGGGGGGGATTTGTGCATGTGTGCTATCAGTGTGTGTGTGTGGGGGGGGGGTGGAGGATGTGTGTGACTGTGAGGGAGCTGTCAGTGTCAGTGGGGAGAGGAGCAGGAGGGAGTTGTCAGTGTGTGGAAGTGATGAGAGTTGTCAGTACTGGGGAAATGTGTGTGTGTGTGTACTAGATTTAGGAGTGTGTGTTTGTGAGAGGTTTCAGTTGGGGAATTAGAGTTCATACAGTAATTAAATGTTTTCATATTGAGAACTACATCTCCCAGCATATACAGTGTGCTGGGGATGCTAACAAGCTTTATTTAAAAGTTTAAAAAACATTGCTTTTATGACTGCAATGGTTAAAAAGGGAGAGCTATAAATCAATTTATCAGTGAATGATCGCAGTTTGAGCTGTTACATTTTACTGAACCACCTATCCCTCCACACTCACTACCTGTCCTCAGGATACATTTACCATCCCGGCAGACGGTATACCGGCGGTCATTTGACCGATGTTGGAATCCTGACACCACTTGGGAGACTGGTGCCGGCACACAGACAGCCAACATCCCGAAGGCGAGTATTGGAGGGAGGGTTAGGACCGGGGGAGCGGGTGTTAGGGAAGGCACTAGGAGGGGGGGGGGTTAGTCCTAGCTGCCACCCCCTGAGGGTTAGCCCTATCCGCCACCCCCCCAGAGGGTTAGGATTAGGTATCATGTGACTGCTGGAATCCCGAGCGCCGGATGCCATACCCAACCCCCTTTACTTTTTCAGGCATTTCTATCTCTCCTCTCTCTATGGTGTTCCGATTGCCCACTTTCCCTTGTGCTTTTCTCTCTCTCTCCTTTGTTTAGAGCATCAGTTTCTGTAGTCCACTTTATCCTTATTTTTTCCAGTGTTTCACTATCTCTCTGATGTAATGAGGATGTATGGTCTAGAGGGATCAGTAATGCATTGTACTGTATAGAGGCGTCAGGGATGTAGCGTAGGGTATAGAGGCGTCAGGGATGTAGCGTAGGTTATAGAGGCATCAGGAATGTAGCGTAGGGAATAGAGGCATCAGGGATGTAGCGTAGGGTATAGAGGCGTCAGGGATGTAGCATAGGGAATAGAGGCGTCAGGGATGTAGCGTAGGGAATAGAGGCATCAGGGATTTAGCTTAGGGAATATAGGCATCAGGGATGTACTAGCAGGTATATAGAGGTCAGTGTACTGTATAGAGGGGTCAGTAATGCAGTGATGGTTATAGAAAGGTCAGTGATGTAGTGTAGGGTATAGAGGGGTCAGTTATGTAGTGTGGGGTAAAGAGGGGTCAGTAAAGATACTAAGCTGAAGTACTTAGAACACTTCTTGAATTAAGACACAACCTGCAAGAAAAAGTATGCAATATGGGTGAAAAGGCAAATGTCAGAGGTCTGATACAAGTAACCAGCTCCACACCTTGCACCACATAGCGTTATGTTAAACTGGGATATGTTCTTTTTTGGTGTGTGTGTATGTGTGTGGGGGGGGGGGGGGTGCCAAAGGAAATTTTTGCCATTGGCTCCTTTGGTCTAGAACCAGCCCTGATCACAAAATATTTTTGTCTAAGCAGACTGGACATTGATCAGCGTTGGCTCATTCTCAGCCCCCCGCCCAGCCTCTGCTGCCAACAGACTGCTATTAGCTAGTTAACCTTCTGCCTTCCCTATCTATGACACAGACTGCTGCTAATGCTACCAGACTGTTCCCAGTGGCTTCACACCAACAGTGAATCCCAGCCGATGATGTAGGCAGCGTGTGGGGGAGGGGGTCAGTTGCTGTGGCTCCAACATGGTAACCGCCAATGGACTGCAATGCTTTATCGAAAGGGGGGGCGCCAGTCCCTTACTTTGCCAGGGGCGCTTGGACCCCTAGCTACACCTCTGTTGACCCTAACCGATACCCCTAAACTAACCATAATTCCTGCAGTAAAAATCCATGTTTCTATGTATATAGGGGGTCATTCCGAGTTGATCGCATGCTGCCGTTGTTCGCTGCGTAGCAATCAGTTGAAAAAAAATGGCTAATCTGTGCATGCGCATGCTCCGTAATGTGCATGCGCATCGTACGGGTACAAAGTCCATTGTGGTTTTGCACTAGTTCTAGCGATTATTCCAATCACAGAACAGGCCACAAGGAGATTGACAGAAAGAGGGCGTTTCTGGGTGGCAACTGACCGTTTTCAGGGAGTGCTTGGAAAAATGCAGGCGTGGCAGAAGAAATGCAGACGTGGCTGGGCATTCACTGGATGGGTGTGTGACATCAAAAGCCGTCCCTCGGTTGTTAGAATCAACGCACACGAAGTGTAACTACAGTGCTGGTCTTATTTTGAAACGATTTTGCAGGCGCTCTGCTGCTCAAGTGTTCGCACTTCTCCAAAGTGAATATACACTCTCCAGTGGGCAGCGACAATGCGTTTGCATGGCTGCTAAAAACTGCTAGCGAGCAATCAACTCAGAATGACCCCCATAGTGTATTGCAAGAAAATATCTGTAAATCCAATGGTACCGTAAGTGCGGTATATACTCGCACTTCTTTGCGGGGTGAGAACATCTCCCCTAAGTGAAGTCAGCCCTATGAATAGAGTTTGTGTGATCCCTGTGCAGCAGTCACAGAAAGGGTTCATCTCTGCAGTTTGTCACTCAAATTACATTGCTGCATTTTTTTCTAGAAGTGGATCTGAGAGCTGTTACCCGCAGACCAGCTACAATAATTATCCTGGGTACTCACTAGACCAGTGTTTCTCAAACTGCACCCTGGGGTGCCTCAGGACACTTGCAGGGGTGCCTTGGATTGGTGGTCCAGGACCAATTCAAAATATTTATAGTTAGTGTTATAGGCAAAACCAGTGCTGTTGGCTGGCAATCATAACATATGTGCACAAGCAGAAGCAAATCCTGTCCCCTACCAAAGGGCCAGTGCTAGGGTGTTTGGCGCCTCCCTGCCAACTATTAATTTGGGCCCTCTCTCCAATACTTAATAAAGGGACAGTGCGCTCCTTAAAAAAGAAGGTGTGTATCACAAGGAAGGGGCATGGCCACACAATAGCACCCCAAATCAAAATACGCCACACAGTAGCACTATCTTATTGTCATTACACCGCATGTAATAATAATAATAATAATACCCACAGTCGCAGTGCCCTTTATACACATAACCACCATATCAGTGCAGCTTACACACATAATGCCAACAGTAGCAGTGCCCCTTCTACACATGCCCACGGTGGCAATCCTTTACATGGCAAATATCAACCTGGTTTTGCCATGTAAAGGATTGCCACTTTAAAAACAAACAATCAAACAAAAACAAAAAAAACAACAGGAAAAAACACAAATCTCTCACTTTCTGATTCTCACACCCTATTACATTCCTCTCTATATATTTAAATGTTTCTATTACTGTATGTTCCCTCTTCCCTTCTCCAAACTATACACATCAACATTTTTTAGTATTTCCAGGTAAGTTTTGTGATGTAGGCCATGCACAATTTTAGTTGCCCTAATGTATTTACAGCCTTCTGGAGATATGGCTTCTGGAACTGAACACAGGATTCTAAATGTGGCTGTACCAAGGACCTATACAGTGGCATTACAGGTTGAGTATCCCTTATCCAAAATGCTTGGGACCAGAGGAATTTTGGATATCGGATTTTTTCTGTATTTTGGAATAATTGCATACCATAACGAGATATTATGGTGATGGGACCTAAATCTAAGCACAGAAGGCATTTATGTTTCATATACACCTTATACACACAGCCTGAAGGTCATTTTAGCCAATATTTTTTATAACTTTGTGCATTAAACAAAGTGTGTGTACATTCACAGAATTCATTTATGTTTCATATACACCTTATACACACAGTCTGAAGTTCATTTAATACAATATTTTTAATAACTTTGAGTATTAAACAAAGTTTGTGTACACTGAGCCATCAAAACACAAAGGTTTCACTATCTCAGTCTCACTCAAAAAAGTCCGTATTTTTTCGGAATATTCCGTATTTCGGAATATTTGGATATGGGATACTCAACCTGTATTACTTTTTTCTGCTACTGGTTCTTTAACCTATGCAAACAAGCATCTGACTTGCCTTTCCTATTGCTTTGTTACATTGCTTACCTGAAATAGTAATACTTAGATAGCTTTCCTCTTGCCATTATAATGCCCTTAATATTATAGTTAGCCTTTGCATTTTTGAGACGTGTATGATTTTGCATTTTTTGGCATTAAATGTTGCCATGTTCTTGACCATTCCTCTAGTCCAGGGGCGGAACTGCCAGAGACAACGGAGTCAGTTGCCGCCGGGCTCCAGCCCTAAAGGGGCTTCCTCCATTGCCCCCCGGCTGTTACGTGCCCTTCCTACTAAATAGACAAAGGCGCTACCAGCAGGGTCTCGCAGTTTGTACATTCCATGCCGTAACACCCTTCTTTCCACCTTCACAATGAAGCTATTGGTACTTTGCAAAAAAAAAAAATTATTAGCATTGCAACTCAGCAGATCAATGCAGTGTGCAGCCACACACTCCATATATCTGCTCAGCCACAAAGCTGATTATTTCTTCACAAAGTACAAGGTGAGCTCCAAATAGAATTCTCTAGCTTAGATTATACCTTTCTATGCAAGGGTAAATAGCTCAATTGTTTGACTGCAATGCCACAGGAAATGGTTTGGATCCAAGACAGTGTGACTGAATAATAAAGAAACCTTAAGATGAGTTCATGAATGTTGTATAAGTATTAGTGAGAGAAGGGGTCAGGAGCATGCTAGGCTGCAAAAAATAAGGTAGGCTGCAAGTGAAAGTAATGATCTCCTATATATTTTCCCAGATCTGTCACTCTGTGTGGCTAACTCTGGGGGAAGTCACAGCAATGGGCGGAGACGGCAACTGCAGGACGATACACCAGTGCCAGCAGCAGACCGTAACAAAGTGACAGATCAGGGAGAATATATAGGAGGTAGGGAGGTGGCCATGGTACATGGCTGGCCAAGGGACACTAGCTCATGTACCCCTTTACCACTGAGGCTGGCCACCAAGGATGGACCTGTCACCAGTGCACATGCAATAACCTCTTCTGCTGCCCTCTTTGCAACTCAGATTGCCCAGTGCTCCCCTTCGCTAACAGTCCACAAAGTTTCCCCATCTCACGATCTGCCTCCTCACCCCCACTTTCATCTCTACAGCACACGCGCATATCATACAAGATCCCATCATGCGTACGTAGGTCTGAAATGCAAGAGGGAGGTTGGGGGGAGATTGGCATGCGCCAGCAACACCACACAGCTCACTGTGACCACAGTGGAGAGGCGCTGCAACAGGACAATACACCAACATCGGAGCAAGGAACTGCGTCGGTCAGGAGGAGAACTATTTCAATAGCATAAAAAGGTTAATGCGTCCCACCCTATGGACACCAGACTTATCAAGTCACTGTTGCCAGAGTCTCATACAATGACTCTGAACCTCTAAGCACACTATTTGACTGTCCACACCCTGCTGTGCCTATTACCCATCTCCTCCACCACCCTCAACACTGACCCACACATCATTCACCCACAAAGATACAATAAAGGTAGTTTGGATAAATTAGCTAAATGAAATGGATTTAACCAATTTATCTAAATGACCATTTTTGGATGTTTTCCAGTGTTTGTGAACAAATGGTCAATTGTAATTTGCTGCCACATATTAGCATAATTTTGTTTCAACTAGAAAAAAAAATTGGACAGATAATCTAAGTGTGGATCCAGTTTAAAGGTCCGTATTCACGGCCCGATTTTGGGGAGAGATGTGTGCTGAGCGAACTGCTCAGCACACATCTCTCCCCCCGCTCAGCACAGCGTGATGTGTGCTGAGCGTACGGGGGGTGGGGGGGGCGCTCATTTCACCCCCTGTGTAGGGCATTCTGTGTGTATCCAGCTTAACAGGTGTGAGCATCATACAACTACTGACTTGCGAGTAACTATACAGCAGCTCCATACCTTGTGACTTGAAGAAACACCAGTTAACCCCAGGAATGCTGCAGTCAAAGCAACAATTCCTCTTCTTCAATTACCATTTTAATAATAGGGTAAAGAAAATGAAGTGGATTTTTGAAAGAAAATAATACTGTCAATATACTATTAAAACAAATTAAAATGGTAAAAGTTATTGTACTTTAAGTAAAAATAAAAGAGACAAAATATCAATCCCAGTTTTGGATTACTTTAATTAACAAAAAAAATGCATATAGCAGAGGATAGTTTCAATCTGCCTACCTCTGGGTTATGGGCCCAGCATGCTTCCATTGCAGTACTCTGCTGCACATGTAAGTGCAAGAGATCCTGAAGCACTCACTCATCATGGGAAAGTACCAATGTGTTTCTTCGTTGGTTGATGGAAGAAACATCTTACAAAAACTCTCCAGATTATTGACTTTTTAAAGTTTTTCTAGGAAACGTTTTAGATGAATGCTTATTAGCCTTTGTCAGTATGGACTTTTGCAAAGTGTCTCTGTGGCGCAATCGGTTAGTGTGTTTGGCTATTAACCAAAAGGTTGGTGGTTCAATCCCACCCAGGGACGTAATTAACCTTGTGATCAGATTTTGGTGATATTTAAGTAGACAAGTCAAAATTTCAAACCTCCTCTTATGGTGTAGGGTACATGGCCTTCTCTGATGTAATCAGAGTTAGATTTGATTCAGTGATTTTATAAAAAACAGCTAGGAAGCACAATTTAGCAGTGGGTTGCAGAGAAAAAAAATATGCTGGCAGAAAAATCCAATCGAGTGATTAAACAGCTCTTCATTTTCTGGCTTTATTTTTATGCTAACAAATTTGTTCTCTGAAAAGTGTCCACAAAGCCAAGTCTCTGATTAACACCTTTGTAAGGATGGTTTTTCACCTATTACTAAATTAAACTTGCTTCATTGGAAAGGCAGCAAGATGCATCCTCATTTCAATGTCTACTGAAATAATACAAGTTGACACCAGGAAACATTAACGCCACTGCATCCTTGCTGCTTTCTCATGTGGAAGTCTGTTTAATGTGAAAACAAATGTGTGTGTTTTTTTCAACCTGGAAGCCCAACATCGATTAAGATCGATCTTAAATAGACCCCTGGGTTTTAAGGATAACCATGGTTGAGTCCAATGGTTAATTCACATTGACCGAAGTTCTAATTAAGTCACCTGTGCTCAAGCATGATATCCTTAAAATCTGGATTGCAATGACAGCATTTTGGAACTATGCCTAAGGGTTTAATTTTTACATTTATCCACTGACAATAAATCTACCTACAATATCCCTGTAACTGTTATGATTACAGTATTTCACTAAATAATTTAATTTGCTGAACCTTCTGTAAAAAGAAATATTAAGCTGCTGTAATTCCCAGATGCAGCAAATTTGTTAGCTAGTGGGCAAAACCATGTGCACTGCAGGGATGGGGGGGGCAGATATAACATTTGCAGAGAGATTTAGGTGGCTTATATTGTTTGTGTGCAGGGTAAATACTGGCTGTTTTGTTTTTACACTGCAATTTAGATTTCAGTTTGAACACACCGCACCAAAATCTAACTCTCTCTGCACATATTATACACCCCCCCCCCCCTGCAGTGTACATGGTTTTAGCTAATAAATTTGCTGCTGTGATCAGATCTGAGTTAAGCCCTATGTATTTGGCACTGGCAAAGGGTTAGAGGCCTTGCTGTAGAGCTCACACCTTTCTTATCATGCATTGTAATATTTCCTATGTCCTGATGTTGTGCTCTCTGCTCCATCCAAGTAAACAGCAATGTAGCATGGCTATCAAAGAGCGTGAAGATTGCAGATTTCCTGGGATTAATGCTAAGGAATGCTATTCCAGAGGCTGCTGCTTTAATTCAAGTGTCACTGGGGTTAAATGGTGTTTTTACCTTAAAAACACAGGTAGAGTATATAGTACAGTGGTAAAGTGGGAGCATGTAGTGCTATTGATTACAGATTTGATGGAGCTTAAACATGGATAAGGTCCATGGCTCTAAGAGTTTATCTTGTGTATCCTTTATTCTTAGTCATGGTCAGATAAGATTAGAAAATACCATTTAAGTGGAAATTTCCTGTTAGCTGTTTTTCAGTTTGCTCAACTGTCTGATTAACTGGTCCTAAAAAAAGGACCAAAGTAGCTAAATTGCCCTGTGATCTAGCTAAATTGCCCCAGTTAAAAAAAAAAAAAACTAAGCTGCTGTAATTCCTGGATGTTTCCTTACTGCATCAACAGGAAGTGACAAGAAACAATGTAATGTGGAACCGTACAGCAGAAGGGATTGCGGCTACCCCACAATAAGTGCAGCGGAATGTAAGAAGAGGCATATACAGTGTTTTGTGGCTGTAGATGAGCTTAGGGGTTTCTGTTAGAGTTCTTCTACTTCTAACTACTCGTACATAAATGAGTAAGCCGCCGATTTATTAAACCTGGTGAAATGATAATTTGCATGGTGATAAAGTACCAGCCAATCAGCTCCTAATTGCCATGTCACAGGCTGGGTTTGAAAAATGACAGTTAGGAGCTGACTGGCTGGTACTTTATCACCTTGCACTTTATCAGTTCACCAGGCTTAATAGATCTGCCCCAATGTTTCAAAATGGAATGCATCAAGAGAACGGTGTTAGTATTGTATAAATACACACAGCTCCTGGTATTTCCTTGTGGTCTCCCATCCAAGTACTATAACCAGGACCAACACTGCTCAGCTTCCATGATCAGGAGAGATTGGGCAAATCCAGTGTGCTGTGGCTGTAGATGAGCTGGTGGTTTCTGTTACAGCTCTTCTACTTCTAACTTCTGGTACATAAAAGAATACATGTAAAAATTAAATGTACCAAGAAAATGGTGTTGGTAGTTTAAAAACACCTAAAGAATCTGATACTACCAAGCAGTCTCCCATCCATGTATTAACAAAGTCCAATACTGCTTTGCTTCAAAAATCAAATGAGATTGGGCATATCCAGTGTGGTGTGGCTTTAGATAAGCTTTGTGGTTTCTGTTAGAGCTCTTCTACTTCTAACTACTGGTACATTAATGAATATGTATAAGGTTGTAGTTTATCCAATATGCCTTTACTACCTTACATTTCAACCCCCCCTCCCTCCCCTCTTCTCCTTATAGCTTCCTTAGTTCTCTCCTCCTCGTGTGTGCGTTATTTGTTTTCTCATACGTCCTAGAGGATGCTGGGGTCACATTAAGAACCATGGGGTATAGACGGGATCCGCAGGAGACATGGGCACTTTAAGACTTTCAAAGGGTGTGAACTGTCTCCTCCCTCTATGCCCCTCCTCCAGACTCCAGTTTTAGTATTGTGCGCAGTGATACTGGATGCACTACAGGGGAGCTCTACTGAGTTTCTCTGAAAAGACTTGTTAGTTTTTTTTATTTTCAGGGAGGCTGCTGGCAACAGTCTCCCTGCTTCGTGGGACTTAGGGGAGAGAAGTATGACCAACTTCTAGTGAGTTCAATGGCTCTGCTTCAGGCTGACAGGACACCATTAGCTCCTGAGGGTGCTGATCGCTGGGTACGCCTAGATGCACACTCCCGCAGCCTGCCGTCACCCCCTTACAGAGCCAGAAGACAGGTGAGTAGCAGAAGAACAGAAGACTTCTTCTTCAGTGACGGCATTCTGAGGTACCGAGCAGCGAGCGGAACGCTGCGCGCCATGCTCCCACACAAACACAGGCACTGCAGGGTGCAGGGCACGGGGGGGGGGGGGGGGGGGGCACCCTGGGCAGCATAAATTCCTCACAAAAGGCTGGAAAAAGTGGACATTAGTGCCTGGGCACTGTCCTTACCCCGCTAGCGTAATTAATTATTTCTGAGCGGGACAGATACGCGCCATTACAGCGGCGGGGCTTCTTCCTCACCTCACCAGAACATCTTTAGAGCATTACAAGTCTATCACTATAGAGTTTATTATTTCCCAGACTGTGTACTTTTGGCGCTGGATTGTGAGCTGAAAAATCCTCTGTGTCCCTCTGACAGATTTACTGACGGTCTGTCCCCCATAAGCCGGTGTGTCTGTGGGTACTTGGTATATGTGTGTCAACATGTCGGTGGCTGAATGTTTTTCCCAAGAGGAAACTATATTAGGAATGCAGACATATGATGGTGGCCCTGTTGGCACCACCAATAACTGACTGGGTAAATGTTTCAGTAATATCAGAGTAAGGTTGGATAAATCTGTGTCCCAGACACAGACGTAGAGAATAGATGTGATATTCATGGCTATGTTTCTTTTCCCTCAGGCCCCGCTGGGTCGCAAAAATGTTATTTTGCCCAGTTACTACACACTGATACTGACACGGATACTGATACTTATGTCGACCATAATGTTTCCTGATTAGATCCAATATTGGCAAGGAGCATTCAGTACATGATTGTGGATATTAAGGACATATTAAAATCACTGAAGACCCTGCTGTTCCTGACAAAGGGGTCTATATGTATGTATATATAGATATATAATGAAAGCTGATGTAACGTTCCTCCATCTCTGTTTGAGAAAGTCTGGGCCAGCTCGACAAGATGGTTTCAAATCCCCAAAAGGATTCTGGTTGTTTATTCATTTCCCGCCGCGGACAGAATAAAGTGGGAGTCACCCCCTGTTCTGCACGGGGCCCTGTCACAAATCCAGCGGATCGTATGCAGGAAGCTACATTATTTCTAGTTATGTAACCACGGGTACATTACTTAGACCTGCCATTACATGTGCATGGGTGAGTAGTAGTATTCAAGAATTGGTCGAATACCTTGTCATCCGATATAGATACCCTGGAGAGATGGGATACTCCTTACGTTGTATCATATCAAGGACACTGCAGCATACTTACGTGAGACTGCAAGGGATATAGGACTCTTGAGTTCACGGGCCAATTTCATGGCAGTGTCGGATAGGAGGGCATTGTGGATTCACCAAGAGAATGCTGATGCTGACTCCAAGAAGAAAGGGAGTCTCTTCCCTATGAAGGTGAAGCCTTGTTTGGTGACTGCCTAGTTAATTTGATCTCGGCAGCTCCCGCAGGTAAGTCAACCTTCTTGCCCTATGTTCCCTCCCAACGGATGAAGACGCATCATTATCTGATGCAGTCATTTCGGCCCAATAGATATGCAAGAAGTTAAGATTCCCCTTTCTTTGCAGGTAGAGGAAGGAGAAGAGAGAAGAGGTCTGCATCCTCTTCAAGATCGCAGGAGCAGAGATCATCCTCTGCTTCTGCCAAATCCACTGCATGACGCTGGGGCTCTCTTGCAGGAGCCCGCACCAGTGGGGGCACGTCTAAAACTCTTCAGTCAGTTCTGGATTCATTCGGACATGGACTCGTGTGTTTTACAAATAGTGTCCCAAGGGTACAAACTGGGGTTTCAAGATGTTCCCCCTCACCGATTGTTCAAACATTAAGTTACTGTGCTATTCCTGGGTTATATAGCGCTGGGGTATGTGCTGGCATACTCTCTCTCTGTCTCTCCAAAGGGCCTTGTGGGGGAAATGTCTTCAGTAAAAGTATTCCCTGTGTGTGTGGTGTGTCGGTGTGTCTCCACTGGGTACAGTATCAAACTGAGGTCTGGAGGAGGGGCATAGAGGGAGGAGCCAGTGCACACCCAGAACTAAAGTCTTTCTTAAAGTGCCCATGTCTCCTGCGGAGCCCGTCTATCCCCATGGTCCTTACGGAGTCCCCAGCATCCTCTAGGACGTTAGAGAAAATAGGATTTTAATACCTACCGGTAAATCCTTTTCTCTTAGTCCGTAGAGGATGCTGGGCACCCGTCCCAGTGTGTACTGTGTCTGCAGTTATTAAATGGCCCTTAACTCCAGAACATTTATGTGGAGATGAAAACATCCAAGGAAGACTTGACCATTTTCCTTGGATGTTTTCCCCCTGTGTGACTGCTCTCCAGCCTCGGAGGGTTGCATCCGTGGTCCCTAGGATCCCGTCCTGGATCCCGAACTATCGCCCCTCTAGGTGGTGAGAACTGTGCAGCCACCAATGGAGTGAGAGTCTGGTCTTGGAAGACAGGATTATCCTCCGGTGCATGTGTAGGTGGGATCCGGACCACTTGTCCAACAGGTCCCACTGGAAATCTCTGGCATGGAACCTGCCAAACTGAATGGCCTCGTAGGCCGCAACCATCTTCCCCAGCAACTGAATGCATTGATGGATTAACACTCTTGCTGGTTTCAGAATTTGTTTGACCAGACTCTGGATCTCCAGAGCCTTTCCACTAGAAGAAAACCTCTTCTGTGTCCAGTATCACTCCCAAAAACAACAACCGCGTCATTGGGACCTACTGCGATTTTGGCAAGTTTAGGAGCCAACCATGTTGTTGAAGAACTGTCAGGGAGAGTAGATGTTTTGCACCAACTGGTCCCTGGATCTCGCCTTTATCAGGAGATCATCCAAGTACGGGATAATTGTGACTCCTTGCTTGCGAAGGAGGACCATCATTTCCGCCATCACCCTGGTGAAAATCCTCGGAGCCGTGGACAGACCAAACGGCAACGTCTGAAATTGGTAATGACAATCCTGAATTGCAAATCTCAGGTAGCTTGATGCAGTGGCTAAATGGGAACATATAAGTAGGCATCCTTTATGTCTACCAAAACCATGAAATCTCCTTTATCCCCCGGACTGGAGATCACTACCCTGAGAGATTCCATCTTGAAATTGAATTTCTTTAGGTAGAAATTAAGGGATTTCAGATTTAAGATTGGTCTGACTGAGCCGTCCGGCTTCTGGACCACGAAGAGGCTTGAATAAAAACCTTCTCCCTGCTGACTAAGGCTGATTTGAACAATCGGTGAGGGGGAACGTCTTGAAACCCCAGTTTGTACCCTTGGGACACTATTTGTAAAACCCACGAGTCCAGGTCCGAATGAATCTAGAACTGACTGAAGAGTTTTAGACGTGCCCCCCACTGGTGCGGGCTCCTGCAAGAGAGCCCCAGCGTCATGCAGTGGATTTGGCAGAAGCAGAGGACGATCTCTGCTCCTGCGATCTTGAAGAGGCTACAGACCTCTTCCCTCTTTTCCTTCCTCTACCTGCAAAGAAAGGGGAATCTTAACTTCTTGCATATCTATTGGGCCGAAATGACTGCGTCAGATAATGATGCGTCTTCATCCGTTGAGAGGGAACATAGGGCAAGAAGGATGACTTACCTGCGGGAGCTGCCGAGATCAAATTAACTAGGCCGTCGCCAAACAAGGCTTCACCTTCATAGGGAAGAGACTCCCTTTCTTCTTGGAGTCAGCATCAGCATTCCCTTGGTGAATCCACAATGCCCTCCTATCCGAGACTGCCATGAAATTGGCCCGTGAGCACTTGTGCCCGGTGTAGGATTTTTAAATATGTGTAGTTTACTGTATGCAAGGGTTTAAAACCTTTTAGGAACTGAGATCTAAGGTGTATTACATGTAGTTTAAAAAAAACAAAAAAGGTTTATTTTATGGCAGTAGTTTCCAAACTGGGGTTCTTGCACTGGTAGCATAGTTTGGTGGTCCAGGACCAATTAAAATTATTTATACTTTATTAAATTGGCAAAACCATTCCCTCACAACATAACTGAACCTGAGGATGACATGCTATAAACACAATTTACTTAATTTTATATTTTTTTCTGAATTTCTCAATAAAAAAAACTTTGGCCTAGGGGTGCCGTGAAACAAATTTTGATACTCTAGGGCAGGGGTGTCAAACCCATGGGCCGCATGCCGCCCCCAATGCATCCTTTTGTGGCCCACAGGCCGGGGTCCGGCAGGGGTCCTTTTGTGGCCCGATCACCTTGCTTAGAGCGAGGGCAGGAGAGTGCAGCCAGAGTCTTTGCTTTCTATGTGCGGCACCATCTTCCCGAAGAGATCACCGGGAAGATAGTGCCTCTTCCACTGGCTACAGCACAGGTATACTGGGGTGGGGTAGCAAACTGGGGGCCCCAATGGGCCCCTCCAGCAGTCCCTCTACCAAAACACGTCTTTTGGTGGTTTTGCGGTGTTGTTATAACTACATGGTGACGATACTGTAGCACAGAGATTTTCAACCATTTACAACTCACGTCACACAGAACAAGATTTAAATATTGACAAGGCACACTGAAATATAATGGTGATGCATGGTGCAGTATCGTGTCCTAGGATGTCATGTCGCAGCTTCTCCATAGGTAACGCCTGAACAGGCCCGGTGACAGGGGGGACAAAGGGGACACTTGTTCAGGGCTCCAAGTATTAAGAACAGAAATAATGGGGCCACAGTGCCAATATTGCTTTTTAAAGTGTATCCACCAACTGCTCAATTTAAGCAGGAAAACAATTAACAGGCCAACTAAACCCTCCCCCCTCCTTTTACCCCATCACTTTGTCCAGTCCCTGTGGTCCATACTGTATTGCCATTATTATGCATGTTGCTGTGCTGGCCCTTTTCTGAATGTCCCTGCCACCGCCACCGAAGAGCTGGATAGCCCAGTATGAAAACCACCTGCCGGCCTCACTGACGGTCCGAGTCAAAGGCTCCATTTTTTTTAAAGATCCCTCTGCCAAGTTAAGGGGGGTTGAGGGGGCCCCAGAGATATCAGTGCACTGGGCCCCGAGATTTCTGTTGCTGGCCCTGACCCTCAGGGGCGTATCTACCCCTTGGCCAGGATGGCACTTGCCAGGGGCACCATCCAGCTGTGCCAACCGTGGCTAAGGGATAGAGTTCTGCAGTCTCGAAAGGGCGCTATGGCAATCAGCGTGGGACTGACCAATTAGACGGTGAGGGAAGGATACTGAAATTGTCCCAACCCTGTTACAGTTTGAAACGCCCCTCAACTGCTGTCCACTGCTTCACTCCTAGCTCTGCCCCTTTGAAATTATTAATCCCTACCCCCCGGTAGGCGGAGTTCTCCAGGCCCATACTCAGGAGTCACCACTGCTGTACATTATGTGCCGGTTGTAGAGGCAGAGCGGGGAACATCAGAGAACGCCACAAATTACACAGTGGGCAAGGAGATGGCTGGAGACAGCTGCACAGCCATGCCTTGCAAGTTCGAGAGAGCTGTTGAATTTCAGCACTTTAAGTCAGAGCCTGCCCCCTGCTGCCCAAGCAGTCCGTGACAGTTAGTGTCGAGGAGGGGGGGATTTGTGCATGTGTGCTATCAGTGTGTGTGTGGGGGGGTGGAGGATGTGTGTGACTGTGAGGGAGCTGTCAGTGTCAGTGGGGAGAGGAGCAGGAGGGAGTTGTCAGTGTGTGGAAGTGATGAGAGTTGTCAGTACTGGGGAAATGTGTGTGTGTGTGTACTAGATTTAGGAGTGTGTGTTTGTGAGAGGTTTCAGTTGGGGAATTAGAGTTCATACTAGAGATGAGCGCCTGAAATTTTTCGGGTTTTGTGTTTTGGTTTTGTGTTCGGTTCCGCGGCCGTGTTTTGGGTTCGACCGCGTTTTGGCAAAACCTCACCGAATTTTTTTTGTCGGATTCGGGTGTGTTTTGGATTCGGGTGTTTTTTTCCAAAAACACTAAAAAACAGCTTAAATCATAGAATTTGGGGGTCATTTTGATCCCAAAGTATTATTAACCTCAAAAACCATAATTTACACTCATTTTCAGTCTATTCTGAATACCTCACACCTCACAATATTATTTTTAGTCCTAAAATTTGCACCGAGGTCGCTGTGTGAGTAAGATAAGCGACCCTAGTGGCCGACACAAACACCGGGCCCATCTAGGAGTGGCACTGCAGTGTCACGCAGGATGTCCCTTCCAAAAAACCCTCCCCAAACAGCACATGACGCAAAGAAAAAAAGAGGCGCAATGAGGTAGCTGTGTGAGTAAGATTAGCGACCCTAGTGGCCGACACAAACACCGGGCCCATCTAGGAGTGGCACTGCAGTGTCACGCAGGATGGCCCTTCCAAAAAACCCTCCCCAAACAGCACATGACGCAAAGAAAAAAAGAGGCGCAATGAGGTAGCTGTGTGAGTAAGATTAGCGACCCTAGTGGCCGACACAAACACCGGGCCCATCTAGGAGTGGCACTGCAGTGTCACGCAGGATGGCCCTTCCAAAAAACCCTCCCCAAACAGCACATGACGCAAAGAAAAAAAGAGGCGCAATGAGGTAGCTGACTGTGTGAGTAAGATTAGCGACCCTAGTGGCCGACACAAACACCGGGCCCATCTAGGAGTGGCACTGCAGTGTCACGCAGGATGTCCCTTCCAAAAAACCCTCCCCAAACAGCACATGACGCAAAGAAAAAAAGAGGCGCAATGAGGTAGCTGTGTGAGTAAGATTAGCGACCCTAGTGGCCGACACAAACACCGGGCCCATCTAGGAGTGGCACTGCAGTGTCACGCAGGATGTCCCTTCCAAAAAACCCTCCCCAAACAGCACATGACGCAAAGAAAAAAAGAGGCGCAATGAGGTAGCTGTGTGAGTAAGATTAGCGACCCTAGTGGCCGACACAAACACCGGGCCCATCTAGGAGTGGCACTGCAGTGTCACGCAGGATGTCCCTTCCAAAAAACCCTCCCCAAACAGCACATGACGCAAAGAAAAAAAGAGGCGCAATGAGGTAGCTGTGTGAGTAAGATTAGCGACCCTAGTGGCCGACACAAACACCGGGCCCATCTAGGAGTGGCACTGCAGTGTCACGCAGGATGTCCCTTCCAAAAAACCCTCCCCAATCAGCACATGATGCAAAGAAAAAGAAAAGAAAAAAGAGGTGCAAGATGGAATTGTCCTTGGGCCCTCCCACCCACCCTTATGTTGTATAAACAAAACAGGACATGCACACTTTAACCAACCCATCATTTCAGTGACAGGGTCTGCCACACGACTGTGACTGATATGACGGGTTGGTTTGGACCCCCCCCAAAAAAGAAGCAATTAATCTCTCCTTGCACAAACTGGCTCTACAGAGGCAAGATGTCCACCTCATCTTCACCCTCCGATATATCACCGTGTACATCCCCCTCCTCACAGATTATCAATTCGTCCCCACTGGAATCCACCATCTCAGCTCCCTGTGTACTTTGTGGAGGCAATTGCTGCTGGTCAATGTCTCCGCGGAGGAATTGATTATAATTCATTTTAATGAACATCATCTTCTCCACATTTTCTGGATGTAACCTCGTACGCCGATTGCTGACAAGGTGAGCGGCGGCACTAAACACTCTTTCGGAGTACACACTTGTGGGAGGGCAACTTAGGTAGAATAAAGCCAGTTTGTGCAAGGGCCTCCAAATTGCCTCTTTTTCCTGCCAGTATAAGTACGGACTGTGTGACGTGCCTACTTGGATGCGGTCACTCATATAATCCTCCACCATTCTATCAATGTTGAGAGAATCATATGCAGTGACAGTAGACGACATGTCCGTAATCGTTGTCAGGTCCTTCAGTCCGGACCAGATGTCAGCATCAGCAGTCGCTCCAGACTGCCCTGCATCACCGCCAGCGGGTGGGCTCGGAATTCTGAGCCTTTTCCTCGCACCCCCAGTTGCGGGAGAATGTGAAGGAGGAGATGTTGACAGGTCGCGTTCCGCTTGACTTGACAATTTTGTCACCAGCAGGTCTTTCAACCCCAGCAGACCTGTGTCTGCCGGAAAGAGAGATCCAAGGTAGGCTTTAAATCTAGGATCGAGCACGGTGGCCAAAATGTAGTGCTCTGATTTCAACAGATTGACCACCCGTGAATCCTTGTTAAGCGAATTAAGGGCTGCATCCACAAGTCCCACATGCCTAGCGGAATCGCTCCGTGTTAGCTCCTCCTTCAATGCCTCCAGCTTCTTCTGCAAAAGCCTGATGAGGGGAATGACCTGACTCAGGCTGGCAGTGTCTGAACTGACTTCACGTGTGGCAAGTTCAAAGGGCATCAGAACCTTGCACAACGTTGAAATCATTCTCCACTGCACTTGAGACAGGTGCATTCCACCTACTATATCGTGCTCAATTGTATAGGCTTGAATGGCCTTTTGCTGCTCCTCCAACCTCTGAAGCATATAGAGGGTTGAATTCCACCTCGTTACCACTTCTTGCTTCAGATGATGGCAGGGCAGGTTCAGTAGTTTTTGTTGGTGCTCCAGTTTTCTGTACGTGGTGCCTGTACGCCGAAAGTGTCCCGCAATTCTTCTGGCCACCGACAGCATCTCTTGCACGCCCCTGTCGTTTTTTAAAAAATTCTGCACCACCAAATTCAAGGTATGTGCCAAACATGGGACGTGCTGGAATTGGCCCAGATTTAATGCACACACAATATTGCTGGCGTTGTCCGATGCCACAAATCCACAGGAGAGTCCAATTGGGGTAAGCCATTCCGCGATGATCTTCCTCAGTTGCCGTAAGAGGTTTTCAGCTGTGTGCGTATTCTGGAAAGCGGTGATACAAAGCGTAGCCTGCCTAGGAAAGAGTTGGCGTTTGCGAGATGCTGCTACTGGTGCCGCCGCTGCTGTTCTTGCGGCGGGAGTCCATACATCTACCCAGTGGGCTGTCACAGTCATATAGTCCTGACCCTGCCCTGCTCCACTTGTCCACATGTCCGTGGTTAAGTGGACATTGGGTACAGCTGCATTTTTTAGGACACTGGTGACTCTTTTTCTGCGGTCTGTGTACATTTTCGGTATCGCCTGCCTAGAGAAATGGAACCTAGATGGTATTTGGTACCGGGGACACAGTACCTCCAACAAGTCTCTAGTTGGCTCTGCAGTAATGATGGATACCGGAACCACGTTTCTCACCACCCAGGATGCCAAGGCCTCAGTTATCCGCTTTGCAGTAGGATGACTGCTGTGATATTTCATCTTCCTCGCAAAGGACTGTTGAACAGTCAATTGCTTACTGGAAGTAGTACAAGTGGGCTTACGACTTCCCCTCTGGGATGACCATCGACTCCCAGCGGCAACAACAGCAGCGCCAGCAGCAGTAGGCGTTACACGCAAGGATGCATCGGAGGAATCCCAGGCAGGAGAGGACTCGTCAGAATTGCCAGTGACATGGCCTGCAGGACTATTGGCATTCCTGGGGAAGGAGGAAATTGACACTGAGGGAGTTGGTGGGGTGGTTTGCGTGAGCTTGGTTACAAGAGGAAGGGATTTACTGGTCAGTGGACTGCTTCCGCTGTCACCCAAAGTTTTTGAACTTGTCACTGACTTATTATGAATGCGCTGCAGGTGACGTATAAGGGAGGATGTTCCGAGGTGGTTAACGTCCTTACCCCTACTTATTACAGCTTGACAAAGGGAACACACGGCTTGACACCTGTTGTCCGCATTTCTGGTGAAATACCTCCACACCGAAGAGCTGATTTTTTTGGTATTTTCACCTGGCATGTCAACGGCCATATTCCTCCCACGGACAACAGGTGTCTCCCCGGGTGCCTGACTTAAACAAACCACCTCACCATCAGAATCCTCCTGGTCAATTTCCTCCCCAGCGCCAGCAACACCCATATCCTCCTCATCCTGGTGTACTTCAACACTGACATCTTCAATCTGACTATCAGGAACTGGACTGCGGGTGCTCCTTCCAGCACTTGCAGGGGGCGTGCAAATGGTGGAAGGCGCATGCTCTTCACGTCCAGTGTTGGGAAGGTCAGGCATCGCAACCGACACAATTGGACTCTCCTTGTGGATTTGGGATTTCGAAGAATGCACAGTTCTTTGCTGTGCTGCTTTTGCCAGCTTGAGTCTTTTCATTTTTCTAGCGAGAGGCTGAGTGCTTCCATCCTCATGTGAAGCTGAACCACTAGCCATGAACATAGGCCAGGGCCTCAGCCGTTCCTTGCCACTCCGTGTGGTAAATGGCATATTGGCAAGTTTACGCTTCTCCTCCGACAATTTTATTTTAGGTTTTGGAGTCCTTTTTTTACTGATATTTGGTGTTTTGGATTTGACATGCTCTGTACTATGACATTGGGCATCGGCCTTGGCAGACGACGTTGCTGGCATTTCATCGTCTCGGCCATGACTAGTGGCAGCAGCTTCAGCACGAGGTGGAAGTGGATCTTGATCTTTCCCTAATTTTGGAACCTCAACATTTTTGTTCTCCATATTTTAATAGGCACAACTAAAAGGCACCTCAGGTAAACAATGGAGATGGATGGATTGGATACTAGTATACAATTATGGACGGGCTGCCGAGTGCCGACACAGAGGTAGCCACAGCCGTGAACTACCGCACTGTACTGTGTCTGCTGCTAATATATAGACTGGTTGATAAAGAGATAGTATACTCGTAACTAGTATGTATGTATAAAGAAAGAAAAAAAAACCACGGTTAGGTGGTATATACAATTATGGACGGGCTGCCGAGTGCCGACACAGAGGTAGCCACAGCCGTGAACTACCGCACTGTACTGTGTCTGCTGCTAATATAGACTGGTTGATAAAGAGATAGTATACTCGTAACTAGTATGTATGTATAAAGAAAGAAAAAAAAACCACGGTTAGGTGGTATATACAATTATGGACGGGCTGCCGAGTGCCGACACAGAGGTAGCCACAGCCGTGAACTACCGCACTGTACTGTGTCTGCTGCTAATATATAGACTGGTTGATAAAGAGATAGTATACTCGTAACTAGTATGTATGTATAAAGAAAGAAAAAAAAACCACGGTTAGGTGGTATATACAATTATGGACGGGCTGCCGAGTGCCGACACAGAGGTAGCCACAGCCGTGAACTACCGCACTGTACTGTGTCTGCTGCTAATATATAGACTGGTTGATAAAGAGATAGTATACTCGTAACTAGTATGTATGTATAAAGAAAGAAAAAAAAACCACGGTTAGGTGGTATATACAATTATGGACGGGCTGCCGAGTGCCGACACAGAGGTAGCCACAGCCGTGAACTACCGCACTGTACTGTGTCTGCTGCTAATATAGACTGGTTGATAAAGAGATAGTATACTACTAATATTATATACTGGTGGTCAGGTCACTGGTCACTAGTCACACTGGCAGTGGCACTCCTGCAGCAAAAGTGTGCACTGTTTAATTTTAATATAATATTATGTACTCCTGGCTCCTGCTATAACCTATAACTGGCACTGCAGTAATGCTCCCCAGTCTCCCCCACAATTATAAGCTGTGTGAGCTGAGCAGTCAGACAGATATATAATATATATAGACGATGCAGCACACTGGCCTGAGCCTGAGCAGTGCACACAGATATGGTATGTGACTGACTGAGTCACTGTGTGTATCGCTTTTTTCAGGCAGAGAACGGATATATTAAATAAACTGCACTGTGTGTCTGGTGGTCACTCACTATATAATATATTATGTACTCCTGGCTCCTGCTATAACCTATAACTGGCACTGCAGTAGTGCTCCCCAGTCTCCCCCACAATTATAAGCTGTGTGAGCTGAGCAGTCAGACAGATATATATAATATTATATATAGATAATAGATGATGCAGCACACTGGCCTGAGCCTGAGCAGTGCACACAGATATGGTATGTGACTGAGTCACTGTGTGCTGTGTATCGCTTTTTTCAGGCAGAGAACGGATTATATTATGTACTCCTGGCTCCTGCTATAACCTATAACTGGCACTGCAGTAGTGCTCCCCAGTCTCCCCCACAATTATAAGCTGTGTGAGCTGAGCAGTCAGACAGATATATATAATATTATATATAGATAATAGATGATGCAGCACACTGGCCTGAGCCTGAGCAGTGCACACAGATATGGTATGTGACTGAGTCACTGTGTGCTGTGTATCGCTTTTTTCAGGCAGAGAACGGATTATAAATAAAAGTGGTGGTCACTGGTCACTATCAGCAAAACTCTGCACTGTACACTACTGAGTACTCCTAATGCTCCCCAAAATTAGTAAATCAAGTGTCTCTCTAATCTATTCTAATTCTAAACGGAGAGGACGCCAGCCACGTCCTCTCCCTATCAATCTCAATGCACGTGTGAAAATGGCGGCGACGCGCGGCTCCTTATATAGAATCCGAGTCTCGCGATAGAATCCGAGCCTCGCGAGAATCCGACAGCGTCATGATGACGTTCGGGCGCGCTCGGGTTAACCGAGCAAGGCGGGAAGATCCGAGTCGCTCGGACCCGTGAAAAAAAACATGAAGTTCTGGCGGGTTCGGATTCAGAGAAACCGAACCCGCTCATCTCTAGTTCATACAGTAATTAAATGTTTTCATATTGAGAACTACATCTCCCAGCATATACAGTGTGCTGGGGATGCATTGCTAACAAGCTTTATTTAAAAGTTTAAAAAACATTGCTTTTATGACTGCAATGGTTAAAAAGGGAGAGCTATAAATCAATTTATCAGTGAATGATCGCAGTTTGAGCTGTTACATTTTACTGAACCACCTATCCCTCCACACTCACTACCTGTCCTCAGGATACATTTACCATCCCGGCAGACGGTATACCGGCGGTCATTTGACCGATGTTGGAATCCTGACACCACTTGGGAGACTGGTGCCGGCACACAGACAGCCAACATCCCGAAGGCGAGTATTGGAGGGAGGGTTAGGACCGGGGGAGCGGGTGTTAGGGAAGGCACTAGGAGGGGGGGGGGGTTAGTCCTAGCTGCCACCCCCTGAGGGTTAGCCCTATCCGCCACCCCCCCAGAGGGTTAGGATTAGGTATCATGTGACTGCTGGAATCCCGAGCGCCGGATGCCATACCCAACCCCCTTTACTTTTTCAGGCATTTCTATCTCTCCTCTCTCTATGGTGTTCCGATTGCCCACTTTCCCTTGTGCTTTTCTCTCTCTCTCCTTTGTTTAGAGCATCAGTTTCTGTAGTCCACTTTATCCTTATTTTTTCCAGTGTTTCACTATCTCTCTGATGTAATGAGGATGTATGGTCTAGAGGGATCAGTAATGCATTGTACTGTATAGAGGCGTCAGGGATGTAGCGTAGGGTATAGAGGCGTCAGGGATGTAGCGTAGGTTATAGAGGCATCAGGAATGTAGCGTAGGGAATAGAGGCATCAGGGATGTAGCGTAGGGTATAGAGGCGTCAGGGATGTAGCATAGGGAATAGAGGCGTCAGGGATGTAGCGTAGGGAATAGAGGCATCAGGGATTTAGCTTAGGGAATATAGTAGAGATGAGCGCCTGAAATTTTTCGGGTTTTGTGTTTTGGTTTTGGGTTCGGTTCCGCGGCCGTGTTTTGGGTTCGAACGCGTTTTGGCAAAACCTCACCGAATTATTTTTGTCGGATTCGGGTGTGTTTTGGATTCGGGTGTTTTTTTCCAAAAACACTAAAAAACAGCTTAAATCATAGAATTTGGGGGTCATTTTGATCCCAAAGTATTATTAACCTCAAAAACCATAATTTACACTCATTTTCAGTCTATTCTGAATACCTCACACCTCACAATATTATTTTTAGTCCTAAAATTTGCACCGAGGTCGCTGTGTGAGTAAGATAAGCGACCCTAGTGGCCGACACAAACACCGGGCCCATCTAGGAGTGGCACTGCAGTGTCACGCAGGATGTCCCTTCCAAAAAACCCTCCCCAAACAGCACATGATGCAAAGAAAAAAAGAGGCGCAATGAGGTAGCTGTGTGAGTAAGATTAGCGACCCTAGTGGCCGACACAAACACCGGGCCCATCTAGGAGTGGCACTGCAGTGTCACGCAGGATGGCCCTTCCAAAAAACCCTCCCCAAACAGCACATGACGCAAAGAAAAAAAGAGGCGCAATGAGGTAGCTGACTGTGTGAGTAAGATTAGCGACCCTAGTGGCCGACACAAACACCGGGCCCATCTAGGAGTGGCACTGCAGTGTCACGCAGGATGTCCCTTCCAAAAAACCCTCCCCAAACAGCACATGACGCAAAGAAAAAAAGAGGCGCAATGAGGTAGCTGACTGTGTGAGTAAGATTAGCGACCCTAGTGGCCGACACAAACACCGGGCCCATCTAGGAGTGGCACTGCAGTGTCACGCAGGATGTCCCTTCCAAAAAACCCTCCCCAAACAGCACATGACGCAAAGAAAAAAAGAGGCGCAATGAGGTAGCTGTGTGAGTAAGATTAGCGACCCTAGTGGCCGACACAAACACCGGGCCCATCTAGGAGTGGCACTGCAGTGTCACGCAGGATGTCCCTTCCAAAAAACCCTCCCCAAACAGCACATGACGCAAAGAAAAAAGAGGCGCAATGAGGTAGCTGACTGTGTGAGTAAGATTAGCGACCCTAGTGGCCGACACAAACACCGGGCCCATTTAGGAGTGGCACTGCAGTGTCACGCAGGATGTCCCTTCCAAAAAACCCTCCCCAATCAGCACATGATGCAAAGAAAAAGAAAAGAAAAAAGAGGTGCAAGATGGAATTATCCTTGGGCCCTCCCACCCACCCTTATGTTGTATAAACAAAACAGGACATGCACACTTTAACCAACCCATCATTTCAGTGACAGGGTCTGCCACACGACTGTGACTGATATGACGGGTTGGTTTGGACCCCCCCCAAAAAAGAAGCAATTAATCTCTCCTTGCACAAACTGGCTCTACAGAGGCAAGATGTCCACCTCATCTTCACCCTCCGATATATCACCGTGTACATCCCCCTCCTCACAGATTATCAATTCGTCTCCACTGGAATCCACCATCTCAGCTCCCTGTGTACTTTGTGGAGGCAATTGCTGCTGGTCAATGTCTCCGCGGAGGAATTGATTATAATTCATTTTAATGAACATCATCTTCTCCACATTTTCTGGATGTAACCTCGTACGCCGATTGCTGACAAGGTGAGCAGCGGCACTAAACACTCTTTCGGAGTACACACTTGTGGGAGGGCAACTTAGGTAGAATAAAGCCAGTTTGTGCAAGGGCCTCCAAATTGCCTCTTTTTCCTGCCAGTATAAGTACGGACTGTGTGACGTGCCTACTTGGATGCGGTCACTCATATAATCCTCCACCATTCTATCAATGTTGAGAGATTCATATGCAGTGACAGTAGACGACATGTCCGTAATCGTTGTCAGGTCCTTCAGTCCGGACCAGATGTCAGCATCAGCAGTCGCTCCAGACTGCCCTGCATCACCGCCAGCGGGTGGGCTCGGAATTCTGAGCCTTTTCCTCGCACCCCCAGTTGCGGGAGAATGTGAAGGAGGAGATGTTGACAGGTCGCGTTCCGCTTGACTTGACAATTTTGTCACCAGCAGGTCTTTCAACCCCAGCAGACCTGTGTCTGCCGGAAAGAGAGATCCAAGGTAGGCTTTAAATCTAGGATCGAGCACGGTGGCCAAAATGTAGTGCTCTGATTTCAACAGATTGACCACCCGTGAATCCTTGTTAAGCGAATTAAGGGCTGCATCCACAAGTCCCACATGCCTAGCGGAATCGCTCCCTTTTAGCTCCTTCTTCAATGCCTCCAGCTTCTTCTGCAAAAGCCTGATGAGGGGAATGACCTGACTCAGGCTGGCAGTGTCTGAACTGACTTCACGTGTGGCAAGTTCAAAGGGCATCAGAACCTTGCACAACATTGAAATCATTCTCCACTGCACTTGAGACAGGTGCATTCCATCTCCTATATCGTGCTCAATTGTATAGGCTTGAATGGCCTTTTGCTGCTCCTCCAACCTCTGAAGCATATAGAGGGTTGAATTCCACCTCGTTACCACTTCTTGCTTCAGATGATGGCAGGGCAGGTTCAGTAGTTTTTGGTGGTGCTCCAGTCTTCTGTACGTGGTGCCTGTACGCCGAAAGTGTCCCGCAATTTTTCTGGCCACCGACAGCATCTCTTGCACGCCCCTGTCGTTTTTAAAAAAATTCTGCACCACCAAATTCAAGGTATGTGCAAAACATGGGACGTGCTGGAATTTGCCCATATTTAATGCACACACAATATTGCTGGCGTTGTCCGATGCCACAAATCCACAGGAGAGTCCAATTGGGGTAAGCCATTCCGCGATGATCTTCCTCAGTTGCCGTAAGAGGTTTTCAGCTGTGTGCGTATTCTGGAAAGCGGTGATACAAAGCGTAGCCTGCCTAGGAAAGAGTTGGCGTTTGCGAGATGCTGCTACTGGTGCCGCCGCTGCTGTTCTTGCGGCGGGAGTCCATACATCTACCCAGTGGGCTGTCACAGTCATATAGTCCTGACCCTGCCCTGCTCCACTTGTCCACATGTCCGTGGTTAAGTGGACATTGGGTACAACTGCATTTTTTAGGAGACTGGTGAGTCTTTTTCTGACGTCCGTGTACATTCTCGGTATCGCCTGCCTAGAGAAGTGGAACCTAGATGGTATTTGGTAACGGGGGCACACTGCCTCAATAAATTGTCTAGTTCCCTGTGAACTAACGGCGGATACCGGACGCACGTCTAACACCAACATAGTTGTCAATGACTCAGTTATCCGCTTTGCAGTAGGATGACTGCTGTGATATTTCATCTTCCTCGCAAAGGACTGATGAACATTCAATTGCTTACTGGAAGTAGTACAAGTGGGCTTACGACTTCCCCTCTGGGATGACCATCGACTCCCAGCGGCAACAACAGCAGCGCCAGCAGCAGTAGGCGTTACACGCAAGGATGCATCGGAGGAATCCCAGGCAGGAGAGGACTCGTCAGACTTGCCAGTGACATGGCCTGCAGGACTATTGGCATTCCTGGGGAAGGAGGAAATTGACACTGAGGGAGTTGGTGGGGTGGTTTGCGTGAGCTTGGTTACAAGAGGAAGGGATTTACTGGTCAGTGGACTGCTTCCGCTGTCACCCAAAGTTTTTGAACTTGTCACTGACTTATTATGAATGCGCTGCAGGTGACGTATAAGGGAGGATGTTCCGAGGTGGTTAACGTCCTTACCCCTACTTATTACAGCTTGACAAAGGGAACACACGGCTTGACACCTGTTGTCCGCATTTCTGGTGAAATACCTCCACACCGAAGAGCTGATTTTTTTGGTATTTTCACCTGGCATGTCAACGGCCATATTCCTCCCACGGACAACAGGTGTCTCCCCGGGTGCCTGACTTAAACAAACCACCTCACCATCAGAATCCTCCTGGTCAATTTCCTCCCCAGCGCCAGCAACACCCATATCCTCCTTATCCTGGTGTACTTCAACACTGACATCTTCAATCTGACTATCAGGAACTGGACTGCGGGTGCTCCTTCCAGCACTTGCAGGGGGCGTGCAAATGGTGGAAGGCGCATGCTCTTCACGTCCAGTGTTGGGAAGGTCAGGCATCGCAACCGACACAATTGGACTCTCCTTGTGGATTTGGGATTTCAAAGAACGCACAGTTCTTTGCGGTGCTTTTGCCAGCTTGAGTCTTTTCAGTTTTCTAGCGAGAGGCTGAGTGCTTCCATCCTCATGTGAAGCTGAACCACTAGCCATGAACATAGGCCAGGGCCTCAGCCGTTCCTTGCCACTCCGTGTGGTAAATGGCATATTGGCAAGTTTACGCTTCTCCTCCGACAATTTTATTTTAGGTTTTGGAGTCCTTTTTTTACTGATATTTGGTGTTTTGGTTTTGACATGCTCTGTACTATGCCATTGGGCATCGGCCTTGGCAGACGACGTTGCTGGCATTTCATCGTCTCGGCCATGACTAGTGGCAGCAGCTTCAGCACGAGGTGGAAGTGGATCTTGATCTTTCCCTAATTTTGGAACCTCAACATTTTTGTTCTCCATATTTTAATAGGCACAACTAAAAGGCACCTCAGGTAAACAATGCAGATGGATGGATTGGATACTAGTATACAATTATGGACGGGCTGCCGAGTGCCGACACAGAGGTAGCCACAGCCGTGAACTACCGCACTGTACTGTGTCTGCTGCTAATATATAGACTGGTTGATAAAGAGATAGTATACTCGTAACTAGTATGTATGTATAAAGAAAGAAAAAAAAACCACGGTTAGGTCACTGGTATATACAATTATGGACGGGCTGCCGAGTGCCGACACAGAGGTAGCCACAGCCGTGAACTACCGCACTGTACTGTGTCTGCTGCTAATATATAGACTGGTTGATAAAGAGATAGTATACTCGTAACTAGTATGTATGTATAAAGAAAGAAAAAAAAACCACGGTTAGGTGGTATATACAATTATGGACGGGCTGCCGAGTGCCGACACAGAGGTAGCCACAGCCGTGAACTACCGCACTGTACTGTGTCTGCTGCTAATATATAGACTGGTTGATAAAGAGATAGTATACTCGTAACTAGTATGTATGTATAAAGAAAGAAAAAAAAACCACGGTTAGGTCACTGGTATATACAATTATGGACGGGCTGCCGAGTGCCGACACAGAGGTAGCCACAGCCGTGAACTACCGCACTGTACTGTGTCTGCTGCTAATATATAGACTGGTTGATAAAGAGATAGTATACTCGTAACTAGTATGTATGTATAAAGAAAGAAAAAAAAACCACGGTTAGGTGGTATATACAATTATGGACGGGCTGCCGAGTGCCGACACAGAGGTAGCCACAGCCGTGAACTACCGCACTGTACTGTGTCTGCTGCTAATATATAGACTGGTTGATAAAGAGATAGTATACTCGTAACTAGTATGTATGTATAAAGAAAGAAAAAAAAAACCACGGTTAGGTCACTGGTATATACAATTATGGACGGGCTGCCGAGTGCCGACACAGAGGTAGCCACAGCCGTGAACTACCGCACTGTACTGTGTCTGCTGCTAATATATAGACTGGTTGATAAAGAGATAGTATACTCGTAACTAGTATGTATGTATAAAGAAAGAAAAAAAAACCACGGTTAGGTCACTGGTATATACAATTATGGACGGGCTGCCGAGTGCCGACACAGAGGTAGCCACAGCCGTGAACTACCGCACTGTACTGTGTCTGCTGCTAATATATAGACTGGTTGATAAAGAGATAGTATACTCGTAACTAGTATGTATGTATAAAGAAAGAAAAAAAAACCACGGTTAGGTCACTGGTATATACAATTATGGACGGGCTGCGGAGTGCCGACACAGAGGTAGCCACAGCCGTGAACTACCGCACTGTACTGTGTCTGCTGCTAATATATAGACTGGTTGATAAAGAGATAGTATACTCGTAACTAGTATGTATGTATAAAGAAAGAAAAAAAAACCACGGTTAGGTCACTGGTATATACAATTATGGACGGGCTGCCGAGTGCCGACACAGAGGTAGCCACAGCCGTGAACTACCGCACTGTACACTGGTTGATAAAGAGATAGTAGTATACTCGTAACAACTAGTATGACGACGGTATAAAGAATGAAAAAAAAACCACGGTTAGGTGGTATATAATACAATTATGGTTGGACGGACTGCCTGCCGAGTGCCGACACAGAGGTAGCCACAGCCGTGAACTACCGCACTGTACACTGGTTGATAAAGAGATAGTAGTATACTCGTAACAACTAGTATGACGACGGTATAAAGAATGAAAAAAAAACCACGGTTAGGTGGTATATAATACAATTATGGTTGGACGGACTGCCTGCCGAGTGCCGACACAGAGGTAGCCACAGCCGTGAACTACCGCACTGTACACTGGTTGATAAAGAGATAGTAGTATACTCGTAACAACTAGTATGACGACGGTATAAAGAACGAAAAAAAACCACGGTTAGGTGGTATATATTATAATACAATTATGGATGGACGGACTGCCTGCCGAGTTCCGACACAGAGGTAGCCACAGCCGTGAACTACCGCACTGTACACTGGTTGATAAAGAGATAGTAGTATACTCGTAACAACTAGTATGACGACGGTATAAAGAACGAAAAAAAAACCACGGTTAGGTGGTATATATTATAATACAATTATGGATGGACGGACTGCCTGCCGAGTTCCGACACAGAGGTAGCCACAGCCGTGAACTACCGCACTGTACACTGGTTGATAAAGAGATAGTAGTATACTCGTAACAACTAGTATGACTATGACGACGGTATAAAGAAAGAAAAAAAAAACCACGGTTAGGTGGTATATAATACAATTATGGATGGACGGACTGCCTGCCGAGTGCCGACACAGAGGTAGCCACAGCCGTGAACTACCGCACTGTACTGTGTCTGCTGCTAATATAGACTGGTTGATAAAGAGATAGTATACAATACTACTAATATACTGGTGGTCAGGCACTGGTCACCACTAGTCACACTGGCAGTGGCACTCCTGCAGCAAAAGTGTGCACTGTTTAATTTTAATATAATATTATTTATCATGTACTCCTGGCTCCTGCTATAACAACCTGCAGTGCTCCCCAGTCTCCCCCACAATTATAAGCTTTATATACAATACATTGATGTGCAGCACACTGGGCTGAGCAGTGCACACAGACTGAGTCACTGTGTGACTGTGTATCATTTTTTTCAGGCAGAGAACGGATATATTAAATAAAACAAACAACTGCACTGTCTCTGGTGGTCACTGGTCACTGTGGTCGTCAGTCACTAAACTCTGTCTGCACTCTGCACTCTCTTCTAATCTACAGTATCACAGCAATCTCTCTCTCTCTCTCTCTTCTAAATCTAATCTAAATGGAGAGGACGCCAGCCACGTCCTCTCCCTATCAATCTCAATGCACGTGTGAAAATGGCGGCGACGCGCGGCTCCTTATATAGAATCCGAGTCTCGCGAGAATCCGACAGCGTCATGATGACGTTCGGGCGCGCTCGGGTTAACCGAGCAAGGCGGGAAGATCCGAGTCGCTCGGACCCGTGAAAAAAAAAGTGAAGTTCGTGCGGGTTCGGATTCAAAGAAACCGAACCCGCTCATCTCTAGAATATAGGCATCAGGGATGTACTAGCAGGTATATAGAGGTCAGTGTACTGTATAGAGGGGTCAGTAATGCAGTGATGGTTATAGAAAGGTCAGTGATGTAGTGTAGGGTATAGAGGGGTCAGTTATGTAGTGTGGGGTAAAGAGGGGTCAGTAAAGATACTAAGCTGAAGTACTTAGAACACTTCTTGAATTAAGACACAACCTGCAAGAAAAAGTATGCAATATGGGTGAAAAGGCAAATGTCAGAGGTCTGATACAAGTAACCAGCTCCACACCTTGCACCACATAGCGTTATGTTAAACTGGGATATGTTCTTTTTTGGTGTGTGTGTATGTGTGTGGGGGGGGGGGGGGTGCCAAAGGAAATTTTTGCCATTGGCTCCTTTGGTCTAGAACCAGCCCTGATCACAAAATATTTTTGTCTAAGCAGACTGGACATTGATCAGCGTTGGCTCATTCTCAGCCCCCCGCCCAGCCTCTGCTGCCAACAGACTGCTATTAGCTAGTTAACCTTCTGCCTTCCCTATCTATGACACAGACTGCTGCTAATGCTACCAGACTGTTCCCAGTGGCTTCACACCAACAGTGAATCCCAGCCGATGATGTAGGGCAGCGTGTGGGGGAGGGGGTCAGTTGCTGTGGCTCCAACATGGTAACCGCCAATGGACTGCAATGCTTTATCGAAAGGGGGGGCGCCAGTCCCTTACTTTGCCAGGGGCGCTTGGACCCCTAGCTACACCTCTGTTGACCCTAACCGATACCCCTAAACTAACCATAATTCCTGCAGTAAAAAATCCATGTTTCTATGTATATAGGGGGTCATTCCGAGTTGATCGCATGCTGCCGTTGTTCGCTGCGTAGCAATCAGTTGAAAAAAAATGGCTAATCTGTGCATGCGCATGCTCCGTAATGTGCATGCGCATCGTACGGGTACAAAGTCCATTGTGGTTTTGCACTAGTTCTAGCGATTATTCCAATCACAGAACAGGCCACAAGGAGATTGACAGAAAGAGGGCATTTCTGGGTGGCAACTGACCGTTTTCAGGGAGTGCTTGGAAAAATGCAGGCGTGGCAGAAGAAATGCAGACGTGGCTGGGCATTCGCTGGATGGGTGTGTGACATCAAAAGCCGTCCCTCGGTTGTTAGAATCAACGCACACGAAGTGTAACTACAGTGCTGGTCTTATTTTGAAACGATTTTGCAGGCGCTCTGCTGCTCAAGTGTTCGCACTTCTCCAAAGTGAATATACACTCTCCAGTGGGCAGCGACAATGCGTTTGCATGGCTGCTAAAAACTGCTAGCGAGCAATCAACTCAGAATGACCCCCATAGTGTATTGCAAGAAAATATCTGTAAATCCAATGGTACCGTAAGTGCGGTATATACTCGCACTTCTTTGCGGGGTGAGAACATCTCCCCTAAGTGAAGTCAGCCCTATGAATAGAGTTTGTGTGATCCCTGTGCAGCAGTCACAGAAAGGGTTCATCTCTGCAGTTTGTCACTCAAATTACATTGCTGCATTTTTTTCTAGAAGTGGATCTGAGAGCTGTTACCCGCAGACCAGCTACAATAATTATCCTGGGTACTCACTAGACCAGTGGTTCTCAAACTGCACCCTGGGGTGCCTCAGGACACTTGCAGGGGTGCCTTGGATTGGTGGTCCAGGACCAATTCAAAATATTTATAGTTAGTGTTATAGGCAAAACCAGTGCTGTTGGCTGGCAATCATAACATATGTGCACAAGCAGAAGCAAATCCTGTCCCCTACCAAAGGGCCAGTGCTAGGGTGTTTGGCGCCTCCCTGCAAACTATTAATTTGGGCCCTCTCTCCAATACTTAATAAAGGGACAGTGCGCTCCTTAAAAAAAGAAGGTGTGGTATCACAAGGAAGGGGCATGGCCACACAATAGCACCCCAAATCAAAATACGCCACACAGTAGCACTATCTTATTGTCATTACACCGCATGTAATAATAATAATAATAATACCCACAGTCGCAGTGCCCTTTATACACATAACCACCATATCAGTGCAGCTTACACACATAATGCCAACAGTAGCAGTGCCCCTTCTACACATGCCCACGGTGGCAATCCTTTACATGGCAAATATCAACCTGGTTTTGCCATGTAAAGGATTGCCACTTTAAAAACAAACAATCAAACAAAAACAAAAAAAACAACAGGAAAAAACACAAAATCTCTCACTTTCTGATTCTCACACCCTATTACATTCCTCTCTATATATTTAAATGTTTCTATTACTGTATGTTCCCTCTTCCCTTCTCCAAACTATACACATCAACATTTTTTAGTATTTCCAGGTAAGTTTTGTGATGTAGGCCATGCACAATTTTAGTTGCCCTAATGTATTTACAGCCTTCTGGAGATATGGCTTCTGGAACTGAACACAGGATTCTAAATGTGGCTGTACCAAGGACCTATACAGTGGCATTACAGGTTGAGTATCCCTTATCCAAAATGCTTGGGACCAGAGGAATTTTGGATATCGGATTTTTCTGTATTTTGGAATAATTGCATACCATAACGAGATATTATGGTGATGGGACCTAAATCTAAGCACAGAAGGCATTTATGTTTCATATACACCTTATACACACAGCCTGAAGGTCATTTTAGCCAATATTTTTTATAACTTTGTGCATTAAACAAAGTGTGTGTACATTCACAGAATTCATTTATGTTTCATATACACCTTATACACACAGTCTGAAGTTCATTTAATACAATATTTTTAATAACTTTGAGTATTAAACAAAGTTTGTGTACACTGAGCCATCAAAACACAAAGGTTTCACTATCTCAGTCTCACTCAAAAAAGTCCGTATTTCGGAATATTCCGTATTTCGGAATATTTGGATATGGGATACTCAACCTGTATTACTTTTTTCTGCTACTGGTTCTTTAACCTATGCAAACAAGCATCTGACTTGCCTTTCCTATTGCTTTGTTACATTGCTTACCTGAAATAGTAATACTTAGATAGCTTTCCTCTTGCCATTATAATGCCCTTAATATTATAGTTAGCCTTTGCATTTTTGAGACGTGTATGATTTTGCATTTTTTGGCATTAAATGTTGCCATGTTCTTGACCATTCCTCTAGTCCAGGGGCGGAACTGCCAGAGACAACGGAGTCAGTTGCCGCCGGGCTCCAGCCCTAAAGGGGCTTCCTCCATTGCCCCCCGGCTGTTACGTGCCCTTCCTACTAAATAGACAAAGGCGCTACCAGCAGGGTCTCGCAGTTTGTACATTCCATGCCGTAACACCCTTCTTTCCAGCTTCACAATGAAGCTATTGGTACTTTGCAAAAAAAAAAATTATTAGCATTGCAACTCAGCATATCAATGCAGTGTGCAGCCACACACTCCATATATCTGCTCAGCCACAAAGCTGATTATTTCTTCACAAAGTACAAGGTGAGCTCCAAATAGAATTCTCTAGCTTAGATTATACCTTTCTATGCAAGGGTAAATAGCTCAATTGTTTGACTGCAATGCCACAGGAAATGGTTTGGATCCAAGACAGTGTGACTGAATAATAAAGAAACCTTAAGATGAGTTCATGAATGTTGTATAAGTATTAGTGAGAGAAGGGGTCAGGAGCATGCTAGGCTGCAAAAAATAAGGTAGGCTGCAAGTGAAAGTAATGATCTCCTATATATTTTCCCAGATCTGTCACTCTGTGTGGCTAACTCTGGGGGAAGTCACAGCAATGGGCGGAGACGGCAACTGCAGGACGATACACCAGTGCCAGCAGCAGACCGTAACAAAGTGACAGATCAGGGAGAATATATAGGAGGTAGGGAGGTGGCCATGGTACATGGCTGGCCAAGGGACACTAGCTCATGTACCCCTTTGCCACTGAGGCTGGCCACCAAGGATGGACCTGTCACCAGTGCACATGCAATAACCTCTTCTGCTGCCCTCTTTGCAACTCAGATTGCCCAGTGCTCCCCTTCGCTAACAGTCCACAAAGTTTCCCCATCTCACGATCTGCCTCCTCACCCCCACTTTCATCTCTACAGCACACGCGCATATCATACAAGATCCCATCATGCGTACGTAGGTCTGAAATGCAAGAGGGAGGTTGGGGGGAGATTGGCATGCGCCAGCAACACCACACAGCTCACTGTGACCACAGTGGAGAGGCGCTGCAACAGGACAATACACCAACCTCGGAGCAAGGAACTGCGTCGGTCAGGAGGAGAACTATTTCAATAGCATAAAAAGGTTAATGCGTCCCACCCTATGGACACCAGACTCATCAAGTCACTGTTGCCAGAGTCTCATACAATGACTCTGAACCTCTAAGCACACTATTTGACTGTCCACACCCTGCTGTGCCTATTAACCATCTCCTCCACCACCCTCAACACTGACCCACACATCATTCACCCACAAAGATACAATAAAGGTAGTTTGGATAAATTAGCTAAATGAAATGGATTTAACCAATTTATCTAAATGACCATTTTTGGATGTTTTCCAGTGTTTGTGAACAAATGGTCAATTGTAATTTGCTGCCACATATTAGCATAATTTTGTTTCAACTAGAAAAAAAAATTGGACAGATAATCTAAGTGTGGATCCAGTTTAAAGGTCCGTATTCACGGCCCGATTTTGGGGAGAGATGTGTGCTGAGCGAACTGCTCAGCACACATCTCTCCCCCCGCTCAGCACAGCGTGATGTGTGCTGAACGTACGGGGGGTGGGGGTGGCGCTCATTTCACCCCCTGTGTAGGGCATTCTGTGTGTATCCAGCTTAACAGGTGTGAGCATCATACAACTACTGACTTGCGAGTAACTATACAGCAGCTCCATACCTTGTGACTTGAAGAAACACCAGTTAACCCCGGGAATGCTGCAGTCAAAGCAACAATTCCTCTTCTTCAATTACCATTTTAATAATAGGGTAAAGAAAATGAAGTGGATTTTTGAAAGAAAATAATACTGTCAATATACTATTAAAACAAATTAAAATGGTAAAAGTTATTGTACTTTAAGTAAAAATAAAAGAGACAAAATATCAATCCCAGTTTTGGATTACTTTAATTAACAAAAAAAATGCATATAGCAGAGGATAGTTTCAATCTGCCTACCTCTGGGTTATGGGCCCAGCATGCTTCCATTGCAGTACTCTGCTGCACATGTAAGTGCAAGAGATCCTGAAGCACTCACTCATCATGGGAAAGTACCAATGTGTTTCTTCGTTGGTTGATGGAAGAAACATTTTACAAAAACTCTCCAGATTATTGACTTTTTAAAGTTTTTCTAGGAAACGTTTTAGATGAATGCTTATTAGCCTTTGTCAGTATGGACTTTTGCAAAGTGTCTCTGTGGCGCAATCGGTTAGTGTGTTTGGCTATTAACCAAAAGGTTGGTGGTTCAATCCCACCCAGGGACGTAATTAACCTTGTGATCAGATTTTGGTGATATTTAAGTAGACAAGTCAAAATTTCAAACCTCCTCTTATGGTGTAGGGTACATGGCCTTCTCTGATGTAATCAGAGTTAGATTTGATTCAGTGATTTTATAAAAAACAGCTAGGAAGCACAATTTAGCAGTGGGTTGCAGAGAAAAAAAATATGCTGGCAGAAAAATCCAATCGAGTGATTAAACAGCTCTTCATTTTCTGGCTTTATTTTTATGCTAACAAATTTGTTCTCTGAAAAGTGTCCACAAAGCCAAGTCTCTGATTAACACCTTTGTAAGGATGGTTTTTCACCTATTACTAAATTAAACTTGCTTCATTGGAAAGGCAGCAAGATGCAGCCTCATTTCAATGTCTACTGAAATAATACAAGTTGACACCAGGAAACATTAACGCCACTGCATCCTTGCTGCTTTCTCATGTGGAAGTCTGTTTAATGTGAAAACAAATGTGTGTGTTTTTTTCAACCTGGAAGCCCAACATCGATTAAGATCGATCTTAAATAGACCCCTGGGTTTTAAGGATAACCATGGTTGAGTCCAATGGTTAATTCACATTGACCGAAGTTCTAATTAAGTCACCTGTGCTCAAGCATGATATCCTTAAAATCTGGATTGCAATGACAGCATTTTGGAACTATGCCTAAGGGTTTAATTTTTACATTTATCCACTGACAATAAATCTACCTACAATATCCCTGTAACTGTTATGATTACAGTATTTCACTAAATAATTTAATTTGCTGAACCTTCTGTAAAAAGAAATATTAAGCTGCTGTAATTCCCAGATGCAGCAAATTTGTTAGCTAGTGGGCAAAACCATGTGCACTGCAGGGATGGGGGGGGGGGCAGATATAACATTTGCAGAGAGATTTAGGTGGGTTATATTGTTTGTGTGCAGGGTAAATACTGGCTGTTTTGTTTTTACACTGCAATTTAGATTTCAGTTTGAACACACCGCACCAAAATCTAACTCTCTCTGCACATATTATACACCCCCCCCCCCCCTGCAGTGTACATGGTTTTAGCTAATAAATTTGCTGCTGTGATCAGATCTGAGTTAAGCCCTATGTATTTGGCACTGGCAAAGGGTTAGAGGCCTTGCTGTAGAGCTCACACCTTTCTTATCATGCATTGTAATATTTCCTATGTCCTGATGTTGTGCTCTCTGCTCCATCCAAGTAAACAGCAATGTAGCATGGCTATCAAAGAGCGTGAAGATTGCAGATTTCCTGGGATTAATGCTAAGGAATGCTATTCCAGAGGCTGCTGCTTTAATTCAAGTGTCACTGGGGTTAAATGGTGTTTTTACCTTAAAAACACAGGTAGAGTATATAGTACAGTGGTAAAGTGGGAGCATGTAGTGCTATTGATTACAGATTTGATGGAGCTTAAACATGGATAAGGTCCATGGCTCTAAGAGTTTATCTTGTGTATCCTTTATTCTTAGTCATGGTCAGATAAGATTAGAAAATACCATTTAAGTGGAAATTTCCTGTTAGCTGTTTTTCAGTTTGCTCAACTGTCTGATTTACTGGTCCTAAAAAAGGACCAAAGGAGCTAAATTGCCCTGTGATCTAGCTAAATTGCCCCAGTTAAAAAAAAAAAAAAACTAAGCTGCTGTAATTCCTGGATGTTTCCTTACTGCATCAACAGGAAGTGACAAGAAACAATGTAATGTGGAACCGTACAGCAGAAGGGATTGCGGCTACCCCACAATAAGTGCAGCGGAATGTAAGAAGAGGCATATACAGTGTGGTGTGGCTGTAGATGAGCTTAGTGGTTTCTGTTAGAGTTCTTCTACTTCTAACTACTCGTACATAAATGAGTAAGCAGCCGATTTATTAAACCTGGTGAAATGATAATTTGCATGGTGATAAAGTACCAGCCAATCAGCTCCTAATTGCCATGTCACAGGCTGGGTTTGAAAAATGACAGTTAGGAGCTGACTGGCTGGTACTTTATCACCTTGCACTTTATCAGTTCACCAGGCTTAATAGATCTGCCCCAATGTTTCAAAATGGAATGCATCAAGAGAACGGTGTTAGTATTGTAAAAATACACACAGCTCCTGGTATTTCCTTGTGGTCTCCCATCCAAGTACTAAAACCAGGACCAACACTGCTCAGCTTCCATGATCAGGAGAGATTGGGTAAATCCAGTGTGCTGTGGCTGTAGATGAGCTGGTGGTTTCTGTTACAGCTCTTCTACTTCTAACTTCTGGTACATAAAAGAATACATGTAAAAATTAAATGTACCAAGAAAATGGTGTTGGTAGTTTAAAAACACCTAAAGAATCTGATACTACCAAGCAGTCTCCCATCCATGTATTAACAAAGTCCAATACTGCTTTGCTTCAAAAATCAAATGAGATTGGGCATATCCAGTGTGGTGTGGCTTTAGATAAGCTTTGTGGTTTCTGTTAGAGCTCTTCTACTTCTAACTACTGGTACATTAATGAATATGTATAAGGTTGTAGTTTATCCAATATGCCTTTACTACCTTACCTTTCAACCCCCCCTCCCTCCCCTCTTCTCCTTATAGCTTCCTTAGTTCTCTCCTCCTCGTGTGTGCGTTATTTGTTTTCTCATACGTCCTAGAGGATGCTGGGGTCACATTAAGAACCATGGGGTATAGACGGGATCCGCAGGAGACATGGGCACTTTAAGACTTTCAAAGGGTGTGAACTGTCTCCTCCCTCTATGCCCCTCCTCCAGACTCCAGTTTTAGTATTGTGCGCAGTGATACTGGATGCACTACAGGGGAGCTCTACTGAGTTTCTCTGAAAAGACTTGTTAGTTTTTTTTATTTTCAGGGAGGCTGCTGGCAACAGTCTCCCTGCTTCGTGGGACTTAGGGGAGAGAAGTATGACCAACTTCTAGTGAGTTCAATGGCTCTGCTTCAGGCTGACAGGACACCATTAGCTCCTGAGGGTGCTGATCGCTGGGTACGCCTAGATGCACACTCCCGCAGCCTGCTGTCACCCCCTTACAGAGCCAGAAGACAGGTGAGTAGCAGAAGAACAGAAGACTTCTTCTTCAGTGACGGCATTCTGAGGTACCGAGCAGCGAGCGGAACGCTGCGCGCCATGCTCCCACACAAACACAGGCACTGCAGGGTGCAGGGCACGGGGGGGGGGGGGCACCCTGGGCAGCATAAATTCCTCACAAAAGGCTGGAAAAAGTGGACATTAGTGCCTGGGCACTGTCCTTACCCCGCTAGCGTAATTAATTATTTCTGAGCGGGACAGATACGCGCCATTACAGCGGCGGGGCTTCTTCCTCACCTCACCAGAACATCTTTAGAGCATTACAAGTCTATCACTATAGAGTTTATTATTTCCCAGACTGTGTACTTTTGGCGCTGGATTGTGAGCTGAAAAATCCTCTGTGTCCCTCTGACAGATTTACTGACGGTCTGTCCCCCATAAGCCGGTGTGTCTGTGGGTACTTGGTATATGTGTGTCAACATGTCGGTGGCTGAATGTTTTTCCCAAGAGGAAACTATATTAGGAATGCAGACATATGATGGTGGCCCTGTTGGCACCACCAATAACTGACTGGGTAAATGTTTCAGTAATATCAGAGTAAGGTTGGATAAATCTGTGTCCCAGACACAGACGTAGAGAATAGATGTGATATTCATGGCTATGTTTCTTTTCCCTCAGGCCCCGCTGGGTCGCAAAAATGTTATTTTGCCCAGTTACTACACACTGATACTGACACGGATACTGATACTTATGTCGACCATAATGTTTCCTGATTAGATCCAATATTGGCAAGGAGCATTCAGTACATGATTGTGGATATTAAGGACATATTAAAATCACTGAAGACCCTGCTGTTCCTGACAAAGGGGTCTATATGTATGTATATATAGATATATAATGAAAGCTGATGTAACGTTCCTCCATCTCTGTTTGAGAAAGTCTGGGCCAGCTCGACAAGATGGTTTCAAATCCCCAAAAGGATTCTGGTTGTTTATTCATTTCCCGCCGCGGACAGAATAAAGTGGGAGTCACCCCCTGTTCTGCACGGGGCCCTGTCACAAATCCAGCGGATCGTATGCAGGAAGCTACATTATTTCTAGTTATGTAACCACGGGTACATTACTTAGACCTGCCATTACATGTGCATGGGTGAGTAGTAGTATTCAAGAATTGGTCGAATACCTTGTCATCCGATATAGATACCCTGGAGAGATGGGATACTCCTTACGTTGTATCATATCAAGGACACTGCAGCATACTTACGTGAGACTGCAAGGGATATAGGACTCTTGAGTTCACGGGCCAATTTCATGGCAGTGTCGGATAGGAGGGCATTGTGGATTCACCAAGAGAATGCTGATGCTGACTCCAAGAAGAAAGGGAGTCTCTTCCCTATGAAGGTGAAGCCTTGTTTGGTGACTGCCTAGTTAATTTGATCTCGGCAGCTCCCGCAGGTAAGTCAACCTTCTTGCCCTATGTTCCCTCCCAACGGATGAAGACGCATCATTATCTGATGCAGTCATTTCGGCCCAATAGATATGCAAGAAGTTAAGATTCCCCTTTCTTTGCAGGTAGAGGAAGGAGAAGAGAGAAGAGGTCTGCATCCTCTTCAAGATCGCAGGAGCAGAGATCATCCTCTGCTTCTGCCAAATCCACTGCATGACGCTGGGGCTCTCTTGCAGGAGCCCGCACCAGTGGGGGCACGTCTAAAACTCTTCAGTCAGTTCTGGATTCATTCGGACATGGACTCGTGTGTTTTACAAATAGTGTCCCAAGGGTACAAACTGGGGTTTCAAGATGTTCCCCCTCACCGATTGTTCAAACATTAAGTTACTGTGCTATTCCTGGGTTATATAGCGCTGGGGTATGTGCTGGCATACTCTCTCTCTGTCTCTCCAAAGGGCCTTGTGGGGGAAATGTCTTCAGAAAAAGTATTCCCTGTGTGTGTGTTGTGTCGGTACGCATGTGTCGACATGTCTGAGGAAGAAGGCTATATTAGAGAGGAGCGGGAGCAAATGAACGTGGTGTCTCCGCCGACACCTGATTGGATGGATATGTGGAATGTTTTAAATGCTAGTGTAAACTCATTGCACAAAAGATTAGACAAGGCAGAAGCTTTGGGACAGTCAGGGTCTCAACCAATGCCTAATCCTATGTCGCAGGGACTGTCAGGGTCTCATAAGCGCCCACTATCCAGATGTTGACACAGATACCGACACGGATTCTGACTCCAGTGTCGATTACGATGATGCAAAGTTACAGCCAAAATTGGCAAAATACATTTGATATATGATTATGGCAATAAAAGATGTTTTGCACATCACAGAGGAGCCCCCTATCCCTGACAAGAGGGTACATATGTACAAGGGAAAGAAGCCTGAGGTAACCTTTCCCCCCTCACACGAGCTGAACGAGTTATGTGAAAAAGCTTGGGAATCTCCTGCAGATTTCCAAAAGGATTCCCCTTTCCCATCAACGGATAGGTTACGATGGGAATCCTCCCCTTGGGTGGACAAAGCATTAACACGCTTATCCAAGAAGGTAGCCCTCCCGTCCCAGGATACGGCTACCCTCAAAGAGTCTGCTGACCGCAAACAGGAGATTACCCTGAAGTCCATTTATACACATTCAGGTACCTTACTCAGACAGGCAATTGCGTCGGCCTGGGTGTGTAGTGCTGTAGCGGCATGGACGGATACCCTAGATAAGGCTACTATTTTATTGCCCCTGGGGCATATAAGAGATGCTGTCCTATATATGTGTGTATGCAAACTACAGGTGGTGCTGCAGGGCTCACACCCTTTAACTTGTCTTGTAGAGCAACTCTGGAGCTGTTACTGGGTCCAGCTGCTGCAAGAAATCAGCTTGAATGCTTCAGGGGCTTGGGCATGGCCAACATGAGCCCCACACTGATGGGGGTGTATAAAGCGATCTAGGGGTCATCCAAGCGCAACCCCACAAAGGCCGCCATGCCCTGCGTGACCATTTTCTCTTTTCATATGCAGACGAGGGTTGCAGCCAACTATGCCCATTGCTTGGATGACATCACCGTATGCAAATCCGTCTGCTGCAGACCTTTCCCCAGGAATGCTTGTACTAGTTGTTGCATATGGTTTGATGTTTGAGGGTGCTTCAGTATTAGGCAGCCTTCCGCCCTCTCATGTTCATCTGAAAATATGTGGTCTCCCTGCAGTTCCCTTGTGCTTCCTCAGTTGAATCTCCTTAACTTGACGGGTGTGTGCCCGAGCAGCCGCCCTCCACAGCCCTATCCCAGCACATGCTTTTCTTGCGTATGAGATCTCTTGATCATGAAGATAGTTCTCACAGGGTGAGGTTCATCCATTACATTTTAAAGTAGGAAGGTACAAATTACATATTCAAATTACATATATGTGCTGGATTCAAATGTTTTCCCCCCTTCCTTTCTCAATTGTGCCCATCAGCAGCTATTCTAATGTTGCTGCCAATGGGTGTGACACATTCATTTCTTCTGTGGGGTACACTGGACTCCACAAGGATTCACATTGGGGTGTAGAGTAGGATCTTGATCTGAGGCACCAACAGGCTCAAAGCTTTTGACTGTTCCCAAGATGCTCAGCGCCCCCTCCTCTATAACCTCGCTTCCATGAACAGGGAGCTCAGTTTGTAGTTGGTGCCTTCAGTAGCAGGCCACTTAAGAGGGGGCTGCCTCAGGCAGCCTATTCTTAGCTATTAATTTTGACAAGAAAAGAAGAACTTTTTTTTATAAGAATCTACAAGGGCTGCAGCAGGCTAGGTCTAATAGACATCTTTACTGCAGCTCCATCACTCCCAGCGGCGCAGTATACTCCCGCGCCCTGGTTGCTGGGTCACTGCAGCGGAGGCTCCGGTTTCTTCCTAAGGTAAGTCACACACACAGCGCCCTCCGGGATCACGAGGCCGCTGATGAAAGGGAGGTAAGGGACTTCTGTGCCCACACTATACCGTGATCCAGCGTGGCTGTAGGGGGCGGGCCATGTGCGCACTGGCGTGGACACTGATTACTGGGCAGCTGCTCCACTAGCCACCAGGGACAGTTAAGGAGCACAGCTCTGGGGGGTTTTCTCTTATATTAACCCCATTTTGTACTACCCGCAGTGCATTGTGATAGGTAATAGAGCCTGATTCAGGTTGGATTGCAATCGCAATAAGCAGTCCAACTGCAAAAATTGCTAAGAGCATACACATGCGCCTGCAATTTCTGCGGCACCCCGCAGTTAATGCGATCGCCTCTGACTGTCAATCGGTGCTGGGGGGGGGGGTCAGCAACACTCCATTTCCAAGTCGGAGATGGAGCGGTGCGTGGGCAGGGCTTCAAAATGGGGTCGGCAACGGAGAAACAGGAGGCGTGGTCAGAGCGGTTGTATGACATCACATGCAGCAGCTGCGATCACAAAAATGGTGGCGGCTTCCTGCGCACACATACAGTCTGCACCAACAGGAGGCTAACCCATTTTTTATGATCACGCTGAACTGCACTGCGACTGCAATTTCAGCGTGGTCAAGAAGGGAGGCGGCATGCTGGGTGGCCCCAGCATGCGAACCAAAGGATTGCAAATTCTGTTACTTAGCAGAATTTGCAATCCTTACTGAATTAGGCCCATTGATTACAAAATTTATTTGTAAATATTTGAAGTTTTTCTTCAGGGACTAACACAAAAGATGCTTGGGGCTACTAACACATGGGTAAGCCACGTAAAGCTTCCCATGGGTCAGTGGCATCACAACGGGGTTGCGGCCCACACCCGAGTGTCACCCGCCAAGGGGGGTGACACCAAAGTGCCGGCTCCTCTTCAGTGACAGAATATGGGTGTTTCACTGTGACATTACGTGCAACACCCAGTTTCTGTCACTGTGCAGGAGCCAGCACCACTCACACACTAGTCCCCGGGTGCAGCACTCAACCCCCGGGATACCCGGAGCAACAAAATGGAGATTCAGGCCAACAGGCCACACCCCTACCTATGAGACCATGCCTCCATTTTACCATTGCGCTGCTTATCTGCGCGCACTGCATTACAATCTCCCTCGCTGCCTCTCTGGGTGTCACCAATGATAGTGACACCTTTGCCATGCTTGTAGCAGCTGGTCCTAAGATCTACGCCTCCAGCCCTGAGTGTTTGCCCTTGTGACTTGTTGATCATCATAGCGAAGCAGATTCTTACAGAAAACTGCAGGGGCTTAGATTGAAAAGAAAAACATTGACGAACCCATCATTTCAGCAACAGGGTCTGAAATGACTGGTTGGTTTGGACCCCCACCAAAAAAGAAGCAATCAATCTCTCCTTGCACAAACTGGCTCTACAGAGGCAAGATGTCCACCTCATCATCCTCCGATTCCTCACCCCTTTCACTGTGTACATCGCCCTCCTCACAGATTATTAATTCGTCCCCACTGGAATCCACCATCTCAGATCCCTTTGTACTTTCTGGAGGCAATTGCTGGTGAATGTCTCCACGGAGGAATTGATTATAATTCATTTTGATGATCATCATCTTCTCCACATTTTCTGGAAGTAACCTCGTACGCCGATTGCTGACAAGGTGAGCGGCTGCACTAAACACTCTTTTGGAGTACACACTGGAGGGAGGGCAACTTAGGTAGAATAAAGCCAGTTTGTGCAAGGGCCTCCAAATTGCCTCTTTTTCCTGCCAGTATACATACGGACTGTCTGACGTGCCTACCTGGATGCGGTCACTCATATAATCCTCCACCATTCTTTCAAAGGTGACAGAATCATATGCAGTGACAGTAGACGACATGTCAGTAATCGTTGCCAGATCCTTCAGTCCGGACCAGATGTCAGCACTCACTCCAGACTGCCCTGCATCACCGCCAGCGGGTGGGCTCGGAATTCTTAGCCTTTTCCTCGCACCCCCAGATGCAGGAGAATGTGAAGGAGGAGCTGTTGACGGGTCACGTTCCGCTTGACTTGACAATTTTCTCACCAGCAGGTCTTTGAACCTCTGCAGACTTGTGTCTGCTGGAAAGAGAGATACAATGTAGGTTTTAAATCTAGGATCGAGCACGGTGGCCAAAATTTATTGCTCTGATTTCAACAGATTGAATCCTGGTTAAGCGAATTAAGGGCTCCATCCACAAGTCCCACATGCCTAGCGGAATCGCTCTGTTTTAGCTCCTCCTTCAATGTCTCCAGCTTCTTCTGCAAAAGCCTGATGAGGGGAATGACCTGACTCAGGCTGGCTAGGAAGGATGTAACGTTAAAACTAGAGATGAGCGGGTTCGGTTTCTCTGAAACCGAACCCGCACGAACTTCATGTTTTTTTCACGGGTCCGAGCAGACTCGGATCCTCCCGCCTTGCTCGGTTAACCCGAGCGCGCCCGAACGTCATCATGACGCTGTCGGATTCTCGCGAGACTCGGATTCTATATAAGGAGCCGCGCGTCGCCGCCATTTTCACACGTGCATTGAGATTGATAGGGAGAGGACGTGGCTGGCGTCCTCTCCATTAGAAATTAGATTAGAAGAGAGAGAGAGATTGTGCAGAGTCAGACAGAGTTTACCACAGTGACCAGTGCAGTTGGTGTTAGTTAACTTTTAATTATTTTAATATAATATATCCGTTCTCTGCTATATCCGTTCTCTGCCTGAAAAAAAACGATACACAGCAGCAGCCAGTCACACAGTGTGACTCAGTCTGTGTGCACTCAGCTCAGCCCAGTGTGCTGCACATCAATGTATAAAAGGCAAAGCTTATAATAATTGTGGGGGAGACTGGGGAGCACTGCAGGTTGTTATAGCAGGAGCCCCCAGGAGTACATAATATTATATTAATTTAAAATTAAACAGTGCACACTTTTGCTGCAGGAGTGCCACTGCCAGTGTGACTAGTGGTGACCAGTGCCTGACCACCAGTATAGTAGTATATTGTTGTATGTATTGTATACTATCTCTTTATCAACCAGTCTATATTAGCAGCAGACACAGTACAGTGCGGTAGTTCACGGCTGTGGCTACCTCTGTGTCGGCAGTCGGAACTCGGCAGGCAGTCCGTCCATCCATAATTGTATTACAATATATACCACCTAACCGTGGTATTTTTTTTTCTTTCTTTATACCGTCGTCATAGTGTCATACTAGTTGTTACGAGTATACTACTATCTCTTTATCAACCAGTGTACAGTGCGGTAGTTCACGGCTGTGGCTACCTCTGTGTCGGCAGTCGGCAGGCAGTCCGTCCATCCATAATTGTATTATTATTATAATATATACCACCTAACCGTGGTTTTTTTTTCATTCTTTATACCGTCATAGTGTCATACTAGTTGTTACGAGTATACTACTATCTCTTTATCAACCAGTGTACAGTGCGGTAGTTCACGGCTGTGGCTACCTCTGTGTCGGCAGTCGGCAGGCAGTCCGTCCATCCATAATTGTATTATTATTATAATATATACCACCTAACCGTGTTTTTTTTTTCATTCTTTATACCGTCGTCATAGTGTCATACTAGTTGTTACGAGTATACTACTATCTCTTTATCAACCAGTGTACAGTGCGGTAGTTCACGGCTGTGGCTACCTCTGTGTCGGCAGTCGGCAGGCAGTCCGTCCATCCATAATTGTATTATTATTATAATATATACCACCTAACCGTGGTTTTTTTTTCATTCTTTATACCGTCGTCATAGTGTCATACTAGTTGTTACGAGTATACTACTATCTCTTTATCAACCAGTGTACAGTGCGGTAGTTCACGGCTGTGGCTACCTCTGTGTCGGCAGTCGGCAGGCAGTCCGTCCATCCATAATTGTATTATTATTATAATATATACCACCTAACCGTGGTTTTTTTTTCATTCTTTATACCGTCGTCATAGTGTCATACTAGTTGTTACGAGTATACTACTATCTCTTTATCAACCAGTGTACAGTGCGGTAGTTCACGGCTGTGGCTACCTCTGTGTCGGCAGTCGGCAGGCAGTCCGTCCATCCATAATTGTATTATTATTATAATATATACCACCTAACCGTGGTTTTTTTTTCATTCTTTATACCGTCGTCATAGTGTCATACTAGTTGTTACGAGTATACTACTATCTCTTTATCAACCAGTGTACAGTGCGGTAGTTCACGGCTGTGGCTACCTCTGTGTCGGCAGTCGGCAGGCAGTCCGTCCATCCATAATTGTATTATTATTATAATATATACCACCTAACTGTGGTATTTTTTTTTCTTTCTTTATACCGTCGTCATAGTGTCATACTAGTTGTTACGAGTATACTACTATCTCTTTATCAACCAGTGTACAGTGCGGTAGTTCACGGCTGTGGCTACCTCTGTGTCGGCAGTCGGCAGGCAGTCCGTCCATCCATAATTGTATTATTATTATAATATATACCACCTAACCGTGGTTTTTTTTTCATTCTTTATACCGTCGTCATAGTGTCATACTAGTTGTTACGAGTATACTACTATCTCTTTATCAACCAGTGTACAGTGCGGTAGTTCACGGCTGTGGCTACCTCTGTGTCGGCAGTCGGCAGGCAGTCCGTCCATCCATAATTGTATTATTATTATAATATATACCACCTAACCGTGGTTTTTTTTTCATTCTTTATACCGTCGTCATAGTGTCATACTAGTTGTTACGAGTATACTACTATCTCTTTATCAACCAGTGTACAGTGCGGTAGTTCACGGCTGTGGCTACCTCTGTGTCGGCAGTCGGCAGGTAGTCCGTCCATCCATAATTGTATTATTATTATAATATATACCACCTAACTGTGGTATTTTTTTTTCTTTCTTTATACCGTCGTCATAGTGTCATACTAGTTGTTACGAGTATACTACTATCTCTTTATCAACCAGTGTACAGTGCGGTAGTTCACGGCTGTGGCTACCTCTGTGTCGGCAGTCGGCAGGCAGTCCGTCCATCCATAATTGTATTATTATTATAATATATACCACCTAACCGTGGTTTTTTTATACCACCTAACCGTGGCAGTCCGTCCATAATTGTATACTAGTATCCAATCCATCCATCTCCATTGTTTACCTGAGGTGCCTTTTAGTTCTGCCTATAAAATATGGAGAACAAAAAAGTTGAGGTTCCAAAATTAGGGAAAGATCAAGATCCACTTCCACCTCGTGCTGAAGCTGCTGCCACTAGTCATGGCCGAGACGATGAAATGCCAGCAACGTCGTCTGCCAAGGCCGATGCCCAATGTCATAGTACAGAGCATGTCAAATCCAAAACACCAAATATCAGAAAAAAAAGGACTCCAAAACCTAAAATAAAATTGTCGGAGGAGAAGCGTAAACTTGCCAATATGCCATTTACCACACGGAGTGGCAAGGAACGGCTGAGGCCCTGGCCTATGTTCATGGCTAGTGGTTCAGCTTCACATGAGGATGGAAGCACTCAGCCTCTCGCTAGAAAACTGAAAAGACTCAAGCTGGCAAAAGCACCGCAAAGAACTGTGCGTTCTTTGAAATCCCAAATCCACAAGGAGAGTCCAATTGTGTCGTTTGCGATGCCTGACCTTCCCAACACTGGACGTGAAGAGCATGCGCCTTCCACTATTTGCATGCCCCCTGCAAGTGCTGGAAGGAGCACCCGCAGTCCAGTTCCTGATAGTCAGATTGAAGATGTCAGTGTTGAAGTACACCAGGATGAGGAGGATATGGGTGTTGCTGGCGCTGGGGAGGAAATTGACCAGGAGGATTCTGATGGTGAGGTGGTTTGTTTAAGTCAGGCACCCGGGGAGACACCTGTTGTCCGTGGGAGGAATATGGCCGTTGACATGCCAGGTGAAAATACCAAAAAAATCAGCTCTTCGGTGTGGAGGTATTTCACCAGAAATGCGGACAACAGGTGTCAAGCCGTGTGTTCCCTTTGTCAAGCTGTAATAAGTAGGGGTAAGGACGTTAACCACCTCGGAACATCCTCCCTTATACGTCACCTGCAGCGCATTCATAATAAGTCAGTGACAAGTTCAAAAACTTTGGGTGACAGCGGAAGCAGTCCACTGACCAGTAAATCCCTTCCTCTTGTAACCAAGCTCACGCAAACCACCCCACCAACTCCCTCAGTGTCAATTTCCTCCTTCCCCAGGAATGCCAATAGTCCTGCAGGCCATGTCACTGGCAAGTCTGACGAGTCCTCTCCTGCCTGGGATTCCTCCGATGCATCCTTGCGTGTAACGCCTACTGCTGCTGGCGCTGCTGTTGTTGCCGCTGGGAGTCGATGGTCATCCCAGAGGGGAAGTCTTAAGCCCACTTGTACTACTTCCAGTAAGCAATTGACTGTTCAACAGTCCTTTGCGAGGAAGATGAAATATCACAGCAGTCATCCTACTGCAAAGCGGATAACTGAGTCCTTGACAACTATGTTGGTGTTAGACGTGCGTCCGGTATCCGCCGTTAGTTCACAGGGAACTAGACAATTTATTGAGGCAGTGTGCCCCCGTTACCAAATACCATCTAGGTTCCACTTCTCTAGGCAGGCGATACCGAGAATGTACACGGACGTCAGAAAAAGACTCACCAGTGTCCTAAAAAATGCAGTTGTACCCAATGTCCACTTAACCACGGACATGTGGACAAGTGGAGCAGGGCAGGGTCAGGACTATATGACTGTGACAGCCCACTGGGTAGATGTATGGACTCCCGCCGCAAGAACAGCAGCGGCGGCACCAGTAGCAGCATCTCGCAAACGCCAACTCTTTCCTAGGCAGGCTACGCTTTGTATCACCGCTTTCCAGAATACGCACACAGCTGAAAACCTCTTACGGCAACTGAGGAAGATCATCACGGAATGGCTTACCCCAATTGGACTCTCCTGTGGATTTGTGGCATCGGACAACGCCAGCAATATTGTGTGTGCATTAAATATGGGCAAATTCCAGCACGTCCCATGTTTTGCACATACCTTGAATTTGGTGGTGCAGAATTTTTTAAAAAACGACAGGGGCGTGCAAGAGATGCTGTCGGTGGCCAGAAAAATTGCGGGACACTTTCGGCGTACAGGCACCACGTACAGAAGACTGGAGCACCACCAAAAACTACTGAACCTGCCCTGCCATCATCTGAAGCAAGAAGTGGTAACGAGGTGGAATTCAACCCTCTATATGCTTCAGAGGTTGGAGGAGCAGCAAAAGGCCATTCAAGCCTATACAATTGAGCACGATATAGGAGATGGAATGCACCTGTCTCAAGCGCAGTGGAGAATGATTTCAACGTTGTGCAAGGTTCTGATGCCCTTTGAACTTGCCACACGTGAAGTCAGTTCAGACACTGCCAGCCTGAGTCAGGTCATTCCCCTCATCAGGCTTTTGCAGAAGAAGCTGGAGGCATTGAAGAAGGAGCTAACACGGAGCGATTCCGCTAGGCATGTGGGACTTGTGGATGCAGCCCTTAATTCGCTTAACAAGGATTCACGGGTGGTCAATCTGTTGAAATCAGAGCACTACATTTTGGCCACCGTGCTCGATCCTAGATTTAAAGCCTACCTTGGATCTCTCTTTCCGGCAGACACAGGTCTGCTGGGGTTGAAAGACCTGCTGGTGACAAAATTGTCAAGTCAAGCGGAACGCGACCTGTCAACATCTCCTCCTTCACATTCTCCCGCAACTGGGGGTGCGAGGAAAAGGCTCAGAATTCCGAGCCCACCCGCTGGCGGTGATGCAGGGCAGTCTGGAGCGACTGCTGATGCTGACATCTGGTCCGGACTGAAGGACCTGACAACGATTACGGACATGTCGTCTACTGTCACTGCATATGATTCTCTCAACATTGATAGAATGGTGGAGGATTATATGAGTGACCGCATCCAAGTAGGCACGTCACACAGTCCGTACTTATACTGGCAGGAAAAAGAGGCAATTTGGAGGCCCTTGCACAAACTGGCTTTATTCTACCTAAGTTGCCCTCCCACAAGTGTGTACTCCGAAAGAGTGTTTAGTGCCGCCGCTCACCTTGTCAGCAATCGGCGTACGAGGTTACATCCAGAAAATGTGGAGAAGATGATGTTCATTAAAATGAATTATAATCAATTCCTCCGCGGAGACATTGACCAGCAGCAATTGCCTCCACAAAGTACACAGGGAGCTGAGATGGTGGATTCCAGTGGGGACGAATTGATAATCTGTGAGGAGGGGGATGTACACGGTGATATATCGGAGGGTGAAGATGAGGTGGACATCTTGCCTCTGTAGAGCCAGTTTGTGCAAGGAGAGATTAATTGCTTCTTTTTTGGGGGGGGTCCAAACCAACCCGTCATATCAGTCACAGTCGTGTGGCAGACCCTGTCACTGAAATGATGGGTTGGTTAAAGTGTGCATGTCCTGTTTTGTTTATACAACATAAGGGTGGGTGGGAGGGCCCAAGGATAATTCCATCTTGCACCTCTTTTTTCTTTTCTTTTTCTTTGCATCATGTGCTGATTGGGGAGGGTTTTTTGGAAGGGACATCCTGCGTGACACTGCAGTGCCACTCCTAGATGGGCCCGGTGTTTGTGTCGGCCACTAGGGTCGCTAATCTTACTCACACAGCTACCTCATTGCGCCTCTTTTTTTCTTTGCGTCATGTGCTGTTTGGGGAGGGTTTTTTGGAAGGGACATCCTGCGTGACACTGCAGTGCCACTCCTAGATGTGCCCGGTGTTTGTGTCGGCCACTAGGGTCGCTAATCTTACTCACACAGTCAGCTACCTCATTGCGCCTCTTTTTTTCTTTGCGTCATGTGCTGTTTGGGGAGGGTTTTTTGGAAGGGCCATCCTGCGTGACACTGCAGTGCCACTCCTAGATGGGCCCGGTGTTTGTGTCGGCCACTAGGGTCGCTAATCTTACTCACACAGCTACCTCATTGCGCCTCTTTTTTTCTTTGCGTCATGTGCTGTTTGGGGAGGGTTTTTTGGAAGGGACATCCTGCGTGACACTGCAGTGCCACTCCTAGATGGGCCCGGTGTTTGTGTCGGCCACTAGGGTCGCTTATCTTTCTCACACAGCTACCTCATTGCGCCTCTTTTTTTCTTTGCGTCATGTGCTGTTTGGGGAGGGTTTTTTGGAAGGGACATCCTGCGTGACACTGCAGTGCCACTCCTAGATGGGCCCGGTGTTTGTGTCGGCCACTAGGGTCACTTATCTTTCTCACACAGTCAGCTACCTCATTGCGCCTCTTTTTTTCTTTGCGTCATGTGCTGTTTGGGGAGGGTTTTTTGGAAGGGACATCCTGCGTGACACTGCAGTGCCACTCCTAGATGGGTCCGGTGTTTGTGTCGGCCACTAGGGTCGCTTATCTTACTCACACAGCGACCTCGGTGCAAATTTTAGGACTAAAAATAATATTGTGAGGTGTGATGTGTTCAGAATAGGCTGAAAATGAGTGTAAATTATGTTTTTTGAGGTTAATAATACTTTGGGATCAAAATTACCCCCAAATTCTATGATTTAAGCTGTTTTTTAGGGTTTTTTGAAAAAACCACCCGAATCCAAAACACACCCGAATCCGACAAAAAAAATTCGGTGAGGTTTTGCCAAAACGCGGTCGAACCCAAAACACGTCCGCGGAACCGAACCCAAAACCAAAACACAAAACCCGAAAAATTTCAGGCGCTCATCTCTAGTTAAAACATTACACCGTATATGGCGAAATTATGTTTCTTGGTGTGAGGCCAGGAATGCTCCTACGGAAGAATTCCATCTGGGCCGTTTCCTTCACTTCCTACAAACTGGAGTGAATTTGGGCCTAAAATTAGGCTCTATTAAGGTCCAGATTTCGGCCTTATCCATTTTCTTTCAAAAAGAATTGGCTTCTCTTCCAGAAGTTCAGACTTTTGTAAAAGGAGTGCTGCTTATTCAGCCTCCTTTTGTGCCTCCGGTGGCACCTTGGGACCTTAACGTGGTGTTAAGTTTTCTAAAATTACACTGGTTTGAACCACTTAAAACAGTGGAGTTAAAATATCTCACATGGAAGGTGGTCATGTTATTAGCCTTGGCTTCGGCTAGGCGAGTGTCGGAATTAGCGGCTTTGTCACATAAAAGCCCATATTTGGTATTCCATGTGGATAGAGCGGAATTGCAGACCCGTCCTCAATTCCTACCAAAAGTGGTCTCATCTTTTCATATGAACCAACCTATTGTGGTGCCTGTGGCTACGCGTGACTTGGAGGATTCCGAGTTACTTGATGTGGTTAGGGCTTTGAACATTTACGTGGCCAGGACGGCTAGAGTCAGGAAAACTGAAGCGCTGTTTGTCCTGTATGCAACCAACAAGATTGGTGCCCCTGCTTCAAAGCAGGCTATTGCTCGCCGGATTTGTAACACGATTCAGCAAGCGCATTCTATGGCTGGATTGCAGTTACTGAAATCAGTCAAGGCCCATTCCACGAGGAAAGTGGGCTCTTCTTGGGCGGCTGCCCGAGGGGTCTCGGCACTACAGCTGTGTCAAGCTGCTACTTGGTCGGGTTCACACACCTTTGCAAAATACTATAAGTTTGATACCCTGGCTGAGGAGGAACTCATGTTTGCTCAATCGGTGCTGCAGAGTCATCCGCACTCTCCCGCCCGTTTTGGAGCATTGGTATAATCCCCATGGTCCTTACGGAGTCCCCAGCATCCTCTAGGACGTTAGAGAAAATAAGATTTTAAACCTACTGGTAAATCTTTTTCTCGTAGTCCGTAGAGGATGCTGGGCGCCCGTCCCAAGTGCGGACTACTTCTGCAATACTTGTATATAGTTATTGCTTCAATAAGGGTTATGTTATAGTTGCATCGGTCCTGCACTGATGCTATGTTGTTTTTTCATACTGATAACTGGGTAGTTTATCACAAGTTATACGGTGTGATTGGTGTGGCTGGTATGAATCTTGCCCTGGATTAACAAAATCCTTTCCTCATACTGTCCGTCTCCTCTGGGCACAGTTTCTCTAACTGTGGCATAGAGGGAGGAGCCAGTGCACACCCAGAACTAAAGTCTTTCTTAAAGTGCCCATGTCTCCTGTGGAGCCCGTCTATCCCCATGGTCCTTACGGAGTCCCCAGCATCCTCTACGGACTACGAGAAAAAGATTTACCAGTAGGTTTAAAATCTTATTTTCTACTTTATTCTTTTCTATCCTAGTTTATTACGACCAACTCTCATCCAAGGAGTTTGATATTCTACTACCTGCATGCAATTTAAATTGCTTAAATTGTTTATATGGTTGATTTGTCCTTCACAATCCATAATCTGCAACTTGGATGTACTTGTGTCATTGAAAATCTTATAATAAAAATGTATATACAGATACTCAACCTGTATATTGAAAAAAAAAAAAGTTATAAGACATATGCATTCAATATTTGAAGAAACAAAATAAAATAAAGCTATCTATTGGGTTTCACTAACAAGCACATTGGAAGACTTGACTACTGTTAAAAGACATGCATTACATGGTATAGAGCCACAAACCACAATGTAGTAAAATAAAAACAAACTTACATGTGTATCAAACCTATGTGAGGCTTACATTGATAGTGCAAGATCAACACTCTATCAACTGTGCAAACTAGACTGCACATAAATGCCATAAAATTTATCTAAGATTTTAGTAAATAAGGCCCGTTGCTGTCCGGGTCACGCAGCCGTCACGGCCCGCCCCCATACGGTCCGGTCATGTCTGCGTTGTCCTGACTGTGCCCCCAAAATGGCGGCACAACGCCGCTGGCCCGACTCCTCCTGCCCAGTGACCGCCTCTGCCTGTCAATCAGGCAGAGGCGCTCATTGGGCAGAGATGCTGATCGCATCTCTGGCATGTGCCGGTGCACTGCGGCACCAGCACACACGCACTTCAGACCTGATCTCCTGTTGTGTGAATATGCACAGCAGGGATCAGGTCTGAATTAGGCCCTATATACAGCTGTCAGTAAGGCAGGGAGGTGCTGCTGCCAGTGAGGCAGGGATGTGCTGCTGGTAGTGAAGCAGTGATGTGCTGCTGTCAGCGAAGCAGTGCTGTGCTGCTGTCAGCGAGACAGGGATGTGCTGCTGTCAGCGAGGCAGGGATGTGCTGCTGTCAGCGAAGCAGGGATGTGCTGCTGTCAGCGAAGCAGGGATGTGCTGCTGTCAGCGAGGCAGGGATGTGCTGCTGTCAGCGAGGCAGGGATGTGCTGCTGTCAGCGAGGCAGGGATGTGCTGCTATAAGTGAGGTAGGGATGTGCTGCTGTCATTGAAGCAGGAATGTGCTGCTGCAGTGAGGCAGAGATATGCAGCCCACTATCTCCCTATCACCCCTGCCTGAGTCACACACTTTCCCTGTCACCCCTGCCTCAGTTACCCACTATCTCCCAGTCACCGCTGCCTCAGTCAACCACTATATCTGCGATCCCTGCCTCAGTCACCCACTATACCAGTCACCCCTGCTTTAGTCACCCACTGTCACCCTATCACCCCTGCTTCAGTCACCCACTATCCCTGTCAACCCTGCCTCAGTCACCCACTATCTCCCAGTCACCCCTGCCTCAGTCAGCCACTATCCCTGTCACCCCTGCCTCAGTCTCTTACTGTCCCTGTCACCCCTGCCACAGTCATCCACTATCTCCCTATCACCCCTGCCTTAGTCATTTATTATACCTGTCACCCACTTTCTTCCCATACTTACCCGACCCCTTCCTATCACCCCTCCCTCAGTAACCCACTATCTCCCTGTCACCCACTATCTCCCAGTCACCCCGGCCTCAGTCACCCACTATCTCCCACTCATACATGCTTCAGTCACCCACTATCTCCCAGTTATCCCTGCCTCAGTCACCTACTGACACCAGTGCTGACATTTCTGCTGCGGCCTCTCCACTCTCCAGCGTGAACGTCCTGACGACTGAGGAAATCCGCTTCCTAGTTGAGGACTCCGGGAATGAACACTGCCGATATTGCTGTCAGATGACTTTCTACCCAACGGAGGATTTTTGATACTTCCAGCTTTGCCATGCAGTTTCGAGTGCCGCCTTGATGATTTGTGTACACTACCGTGGTGGCGTTGTCAGATTGTACTTGAACAGGCCTGTTCTGTACTAGAGGCAGGGCCAGTGTCAATTAATTGAACACTGCCTGCAATTCCAGAATGTATATCAGGAGGAGAGATTCCTCCCTGGTCCACCGACCCTGGAGAAAGTGTTGCTCCAACACCATGGCCCAGCCCAAAAGACTGGCATCCATTGTCAGGAGGACACAGTTGGAGATCCAGAAGGGATGGCCCCTGCTCAACTGTTGGTCCTGTAGCCACCAGCTCAGTGTCAGACGAACCTCCGGAGTCAAGGAGATCATTTGAGACATCATCCGATGAGGCAGGCCGTCCCACTTGGAGAGGATTAACCTCTGCAGAGGGCGGTAATGAAATTGAGCGTACTCTACCATATCGAAAGCCGACACCATGAGGTCTAGTACTTCGCTGTGTGTATCAACACTCTTGGGCGAGAGAGGACGATACTGTCCTGAATTTTCAGGACTTTCTCTGGAGACAGAAACAATTGTTGGCTGTGTGTGTCCAGCAGTGCCCCTAGGTGCACAATGTTCCGAGCAGGGACCAGCGAGGACTTTTTTCAGTTGATGAGCCACCCGTGGACTTTTAGGAATTGGACTGCCAGTTCCAGATAACTGTGGAGAACCTCTTGGGAGTTCACCAGGATCAGCAAGTCGTCCAGATTTGGCAGGATCCTGATTCTCTGATGGTGAAGGGTCGTCATCACGGCCATGACCTTGGTGAATATCCGAGGTGCCGTGGCCAAACCAGAAGGCAGGACTTGAAATCCAAAAACAAACCAGGCACAACACTGCTTAGCTTCCATCATCAGATGAGATTGGACCAGTGGCGTAACTACTGCCTCCGCAGTCCTCGCGGTGGCTTGGGGGCGAGGGGCTGCGGGTGCGCCACTGATTTACAACAGACTGACATGCGGACGAGCGTCCGCATGTCAGTCTGCAGTCTCCTTCCCTCCGCCGCTTTTTGGAGGGACACGGAGGGCACACAGCGCGCCTCCCTGTGTCCCTCCTGCTGCATCATCTCCGGCGGCCGCGGGTCTAATAGGGGGAAGTGCCGTCCGTGAGCTCTAATTGGCTCACGAACCGGCACTTCCCCCTATTAGACCCTATTAGACCCGCGGCCGCCGGAGATGATGCAGCAGGAGGGACACAGGAGAGACGAGCTGTGCCCTCCGTGTCCCTCCAAAAAGCGACGGCGGGGGGGGGGCGGTAAATATCTGTCACTGGGGGCATATATGGCACGGGGGGGGAGGGAGGAATATCTGGCACTGGGGCATTTCTGGCACTGGGGGGAATATCTGGCACTGGGGGCATATCTGGCACTGGGGGGGATATCTGGCACTGGGGCATATATGGCACTGGGGGGGAATATCTGGCACTGGGGGCATATATGGCACTGGGGGGGGTATCTGGCACTGGGGGCATATGGCATGGGGGGCATATATGGCACTGGGGGGAATATCTGGCACTGGGGGCATATATGGCACTGGGGGGGAATATCTGGCACTGGGGGCATATGTGTACCTGGCACATGGGGGGGACGACTATATTTGGCACTAAGGCATGTAAGTACCTGGCACCGTGGGGGAATATCTGGCACTGGGGACATATGTGGCACTGGGAGCACAGCCCTAGCAACAAGGACTACCTCCTAGCAACGAGCATGACACCCAGTGCATGAAACATCTGGCAACGAGCATGACACCCAGTGCATGAAACACCTGGCAACGAGCATGACACCCAGTGCATGAAACCCCTGGCAACGAGCATGACACCCTGAGCATGAAAACCCCTGGCACCGTGCATGGAACCAAGAGCATGAAACCCCTGGCAACGAGCATGACACCCAGTGCATGAAACCCCTGACAACGAGCAGGTAATTGAAAAGTAATTAGAAGCCTTACTGTAGGACTTAATGTGTAATGGGCATTACGGTGTGTGGCATAATGTATCACGGACATTGCGGTGTGTGTCATAATGTGTCGCAGGCATTACGGTGTATGGTATACTATATCGCGGGCATTGTGATATGTGGTATAATGTCTCAGGGTCATTGCAGTGTGTGGCATAATGTATCACGGACATTGCGGTGTGTGTCATAATGTGTCAGGCATTACGGTGTGTGGTATACTATATCACGGGCATTGTGGTATGTGGTATAATGTCTCAGGGTCATTGCAGTGTGGCATAATACATAACGGGCATTGCGATGTGTGGCATAGGGTATAACGGGCAGGGCATTGCGGTATGTGTCACAGGCATTACGGTGTATGGTATACTATATCACGGGCATTGTGGTATAATGTCTCAAGGTCATTGCAGTGTGTGGCATAATGTGTCACAGGCATTGTATGTGCTATAATGTATCGGGCATTGCAGTGTGTGGCATAATGTATCACGGACATTGCGGTGTGTGTCATAATGTGTCACAGACATTGTATGTGCTATAATGTATCAGGGGCATTGCAGTGTGTAGCATAATGTATAACGGGCATTGCGATTCCTGTCATAATGTGTCACAGGCATTACGGTGTGTGGCATAATGTGTCACAGACATTACGGTGTGTGGCATAATGTGTCGGGGGCATTACAGTGTGTGCATATTGTGTCGTGCATTATTGTGTGCGGCATAATGTCTAAGGGCCATTGCAGTATGTGGCATAATGTATACTGGGCATTACTATAAGGAGGAAAAATGACAAATAATGTAAGGGGCATGAATCAGGATTATTTTTCTTTCCTGTGGTGGCCAACGTATGGGCGTGCAGGTTGCAAAACTGGGGTATAAGGTAGTCTTTTCCTGCAATGTCACGCCCCTTTATGCGAAACCACGCCCACTCCAACAAAACCACGCCCCTTTTTTGACGCGCGCGCCTTGGGCGCGCGCATATTCATCCCTTTCTTGCTCCCAATTATGGAGCATGAAGGGGGGGGGGGGGCGCCGAAGAATTTTTTGGCTTGGGGGAGAAAAATTTCTAGTTACGCCACTGGATTGGACATATCCAGTGTGATGCGGCTGTAGATGATTTTTGCTGTTTCTAACTACTACATCAATGAATAAGTTTCAAAATAGAATGCATCAAGAGAACGGTGTTGGTAGTATAAAACTACCTACAGCACCTGGTATTCCCAGGTGGTCTCACATCCAAGAACAAACCAGGCCTAAGATCAGGTGATATTGGGCATATACAGTGTGGTGTGGCTGTAGATGAGTTTAGTGGTTTCTGTTAGAGTTCTTCTACTTCTAACTACTCGTACATAAATGAATAAGCGGACGATTTATTAAACCTGGTGAAATGATAATTTGCATGGTGATAAAGTACCAGCCAATCAGCTCCTAATTGCCATGTCACAGGCTGGGTTTGAAAAATGACAGTTAGGAGCTGACTGGCTGGTACTTTATCACCTTGCACTTTATCAGTTCACCAGGCTTAATAGATCTGCCCCAATGTTTCAAAATGGAATGCATCAAGAGAACGGTGTTGGTATTGTAAAAATACACACAGCTCCTGGTATTTCCTGGTGGTCTCCCATCCAAGTACTAAAACCAGGACCAACACTGCTCAGCTTCCATGATCAGGAGAGATTGGGCAAATCCAGTGTGCTGTGGCTGTAGATGAGCTCGTGGTTTCTGTTAGAGCTCTTCTACTTCTAACTTCTGGTACATAAAAGAATATGTGTAAAAATTAAATGTACAGTACCAAGAAAAGGGTGTTGGTAGTTTAAAAACACCTAAAGAATCTGATAATACATGGATGGGAGACTGCTTGGTAGTAACAAAGTCCAATACTGCTTTGCTTCAAAGATCAAATGAGATTGGGCATATCCAGTGTGGTGTGGCTTTAGATAAGCTTTGTGGTTTCTGTTAGAGCTCTTCTACTTCTAACTACTGGTACATTAATGAATATGTATAAGGTTGTAGTTTATCCAATATCCCTTTACTACCTTACCTCCCCCCCCTCCCCTCCCCTCCCCTCCTTATAGCTTCCTTTGTTCTCTCCTCCTCGTGTGTGCGTTATTTGTTTTCTCATACGTCCTAGAGGATGCTGGGATCACATTAAGAACCATGGGGTATAGACGGGATCCGCAGGAGACATGGGCACTTTAAGACTTTCAAAGGGTGTGAACTGTCTCCTCCCTCTATGCCCCTCCTCCAGACTCCAGTTTTAGAATTGTGCCCAGTGAGACTGGATGCACTACAGGGGAGCTCTACTGAGTTTCTCTGAAAAGACTTATGTTAGTTTTTCTTATTTTCAGGGAGGCTGCTGGCAACAGTCTCCCTGCTTCGTGGAACTTAGGGGAGAGAAGTATGACCAACTTCTAGTGAGTTCAATGGCTCTGCTTCTGGCTGACAGGACACCATTAGCTCCTGAGGGTGCTGATCGCTGGGTACGCCTAGATGCCCACTCCCGTAGCCTGCCATCACCCCCTTACAGAGCCAGAAGTCAGAAGACAGGCGAGTAGCAGAAGAACAGAAGACTTCTTCTCCAGTGACGGCATTCTGAGGTACCACGCAGCGAGCGGAATGCTGTGCGCCATGCTTCCACACAAACACAGGCACTGCAGGGTGCACTGCAGGCGACGTCAGATGCCAATTTGGGTCGACATAGGAATCAGTATCCGAGTCAGTATCAGTGTGTAGTAACATTTTTGCGGGCCTGAGGGAAAAGAAGCATAGCCATGAACATCACATCTATTCTCTACGTCTGTGTCTGGGACACAGATTTATCCAACCTCACTCTGATATTATTAAAACTTTCACCCAGTCAATTATTGGTGGTGCCAACAGGGCCACCATCATATGTCTGCATTCCTAATATAGTTTCCTCTTGGGAAAAACATTCAGCCACCGACATGTTGACACACATGTACCAAGTACCCACAGACACATCGGCTTATGGGGGATAGACCTACAGTAAATCTGTCAGAGGGACAGAGAGGATTTTTCAGCTCACAACCCAGCGACAAAAGTACACAGTCTGGGAAATAATAAACTCTATAGTGATAGACTTGTAACGCTCTATAGATGTGCTGGTGAGGTGAGGAAGAAGCCCCGCCGCTGTAATGGCACGCTTCTGTCCCGCTCAGAAACAAATAATTAATTACGCTGGCGGGGTAAGGACAGTGCCCAGGCACTAATGTCCACTTTTGCCAGCCTTTTGTGAGGAATTTATGCTGCCCAGGGTGCCCCCCCCCCCACCCACCCACATGCCCTGCACCCTGCAGTGCCTGTGTTTGTGTGGAAGCATGGCGCACAGCATTCCGCTCGCTGCGTGGTACCTCAGAATGCCGTCACTGGAGAAGAAGTCTTCTGTTCTTCTGCTACTCGCCTGTCTTCTGACTTCTGGCTCTGTAAGGGGGTGATGGCAGGCTACGGGAGTGGGCATCTAGGCGTACCCAGCGATCAGCACCCTCAGGAGCTAATGGTGTCCTGTCAGCCAGAAGCAGAGCCATTGAACTCACTAGAAGTTGGTCATACTTCTCTCCCCTAAGTTCCACGAAGCAGGGAGACTGTTGCCAGCAGCCTCCCTGAAAATAAGAAAAACTAACATAAGTCTTTTCAGAGAAACTCAGTAGAGCTCCCCTGTAGTGCATCCAGTCTCACTGGGCACAATTCTAAAACTGGAGTCTGGAGGAGGGGCATAGAGGGAGGAGACAGTTCACACCCTTTGAAAGTCTTAAAGTGCCCATGTCTCCTGCGGATCCCGTCTATACCCCATGGTTCTTAATGTGATCCCAGCATCCTCTAGGACGTATGAGAAAACAAATAACGCACACACGAGGAGGAGAGAACAAAGGAAGCTATAAGGAGGGGAGGGGAGGGGAGGGGAGGGGGAGGTAAGGTAGTAAAGGGATATTGGATAAACTACAACCTTATACATATTCATTAATGTACCAGTAGTTAGAAGTAGAAGAGCTCTAACAGAAACCACAAAGCTTATCTAAAGCCACACCACACTGGATATGCCCAATCTCATTTGATCTTTGAAGCAAAGCAGTATTGGACTTTGTTACTACCAAGCAGTCTCCCATCCATGTATTATCAGATGCTTTAGGTGTTTTTAAACTACCAACACCCTTTTCTTGGTACTGTACATTTAATTTTTACACATATTCTTTTATGTACCAGAAGTTAGAAGTAGAAGAGCTCTAACAGAAACCACGAGCTCATCTACAGCCACAGCACACTGGATTTGCCCAATCTCTCCTGATCATGGAAGCTGAGCAGTGTTGGTCCTGGTTTTAGTACTTGGATGGGAGACCACCAGGAAATACCAGGAGCTGTGTGTATTTTTACAATACCAACACCGTTCTCTTGATGCATTCCATTTTGAAACATTGGGGCAGATCTATTAAGCCTGGTGAACTGATAAAGTGCAAGGTGATAAAGTACCAGCCAGTCAGCTCCTAACTGTCATTTTTCAAACCCAGCCTGTGACATGGCAATTAGGAGCTGATTGGCTGGTACTTTATCACCATGCAAATTATCATTTCACCAGGTTTAATAAATCGTCCGCTTATTCATTTATGTACGAGTAGTTAGAAGTAGAAGAACTCTAACAGAAACCACTAAACTCATCTACAGCCACACCACACTGTATATGCCCAATATCACCTGATCTTAGGCCTGGTTTGTTCTTGGATGTGAGACCACCTGGGAATACCAGGTGCTGTAGGTAGTTTTATACTACCAACACCGTTCTCTTGATGCATTCTATTTTGAAACTTATTCATTGATGTAGAAGTTAGAAACAGCAAAAATCATCTACAGCCGCATCACACTGGATATGTCCAATCCAGTGGCGTAACTAGAAATTTTTCTCCCCCAAGCCAAAAAATTCTTCGGCGCCCCCCCCCCCCCCTTCATGCTCCATAATTGGGAGCAAGAAAGGGATAAAAAGGCGCGCACGTCAAAAAAGGGGCGTGGTTTTGTTGGAGTGGGCGTGGTTTCGCATAAAGGGGCGTGGCATTGCAGGAAAAGACTACCTTATACCCCAGTTTTGCAACCTGCACGCCCATACGTTGGCCACCACAGGAAAGAAAAATAATCCTGATTCATGCCCCTTACATTATTTGTCATTTTTCCTCCTTATAGTAATGCCCAGTATACATTATGCCACATACTGCAATGGCCCTTAGACATTATGCCGCACACAATAATGCACGACACAATATGCACACACTGTAATGCCCCCGACACATTATGCCACACACCGTAATGTCTGTGACACATTATGCCACACACCGTAATGCCTGTGACACATTATGACAGGAATCGCAATGCCCGTTATACATTATGCTACACACTGCAATGCCCCTGATACATTATAGCACATACAATGCCTGTGACACATTATGCCACACACTGCAATGACCTTGAGACATTATACCACAATGCCTGTGATATAGTATACCATACACCGTAATGCCTGTGACACATACCGCAATGCCCTGCCCGTTATACCCTATGCCACACATCGCAATGCCCGTTATGTATTATGCCACACTGCAATGACCCTGAGACATTATACCACATACCACAATGCCCGTGATATAGTATACCACACACCGTAATGCCTGACACATTATGACACACACCGCAATGTCCGTGATACATTATGCCACACACTGCAATGACCCTGAGACATTATACCACATATCACAATGCCCGCAATATAGTATACCATTCACCGTAATGCCTGCGACACATTATGACACACACCGCAATGTCCGTGATACATTATGCCACACACCGTAATGCCCATTACACATTAAGTCCTACAGTAAGGCTTCTAATTACTTTTCAATTACCTGCTCGTTGTCAGGGGTTTCATGCACTGGGTGTCATGCTCGTTGCCAGGGGTTTCATGCTCTTGGTTCCATGCACGGTGCCAGGGGTTTTCATGCTCAGGGTGTCATGCTCGTTGCCAGGGGTTTCATGCACTGGGTGTCATGCTCGTTGCCAGGTGTTTCATGCACTGGGTGTCATGCTCGTTGCCAGATGTTTCATGCACTGGGTGTCATGCTCGTTGCTAGGAGGTAGTCCTTGTTGCTAGGGCTGTGCTCCCAGTGCCACATATGTCCCCAGTGCCAGATATTCCCCCACGGTGCCAGGTACTTACATGCCTTAGTGCCAAATATAGTCGTCCCCCCCATGTGCCAGGTACACATATGCCCCCAGTGCCAGATATTCCCCCCCAGTGCCATATATGCCCCCAGTGCCAGATATTCCCCCCAGTGCCATATATGCCCCCCGTGCCATATATGCCCCCAGTGCCAGATACCCCCCCCAGTGCCATATATGCCCCCAGTGCCAGATATTCCCCCCCAGTGCCATATATGCCCCAGTGCCAGATATCCCCCCCCAGTGCCAGATATGCCCCCAGTGCCAGATATTCCCCCCAGTGCCAGAAATGCCCCAGTGCCAGATATTCCTCCCTCCCCCCCGTGCCATATATGCCCCCAGTGACAGATATTTACCCACCCCCCGCCGTCGCTTTTTGGAGGGACACGGAGGGCACAGCTCGTCTCTCCTGTGTCCCTCCTGCTGCATCATCTCCGGCGGCCGCGGGTCTAATAGGGGGAAGTGCCGGTTCGTGAGCCAATTAGAGCTCACGGACGGCACTTCCCCCTATTAGACCCGCGGCCGCCGGAGATGATGCAGCAGGAGGGACACAGGGAGGCGCGCTGTGTGCCCTCCGTGTCCCTCCAAAAAGCGGCGGAGGGAAGGAGACTGCAGACTGACATGCGGACGCTCGTCCGCATGTCAGTCTGTTGTAAATCAGTGGCGCACCCGCAGCCCCTCGCCCCCAAGCCACCGCGAGGACTGCGGGGGCAGTAGTTACGCCACTGGTCCAATCTCATCTGATGATGGAAGCTAAGCAGTGTTGTGCCTGGTTTGTTTTTGGATTTCAAGTCCTGCCTTCTGGTTTGGCCACGGCACCTCGGATATTCACCAAGGTCATGGCCGTGATGACGACCCTTCACCATCAGAGAATCAGGATCCTGCCAAATCTGGACGACTTGCTGATCCTGGTGAACTCCCAAGAGGTTCTCCACAGTTATCTGGAACTGGCAGTCCAATTCCTAAAAGTCCACGGGTGGCTCATCAACTGAAAAAAGTCCTCGCTGGTCCCTGCTCGGAACATTGTGCACCTAGGGGCACTGCTGGACACACACAGCCAACAATTGTTTCTGTCTCCAGAGAAAGTCCTGAAAATTCAGGACAGTATCGTCCTCTCTCGCCCAAGAGTGTTGATACACACAGCGATGCAAGTACTAGACCTCATGGTGTCGGCTTTCGATATGGTAGAGTACGCTCAATTTCATTACCGCCCTCTGCAGAGGTTAATCCTCTCCAAGTGGGACGGCCTGCCTCATCGGATGATGTCTCAAATGATCTCCTTGACTCCGGAGGTTCGTCTGACACTGAGCTGGTGGCTACAGGACCAACAGTTGAGCAGGGGCCATCCCTTCTGGATCTCCAACTGTGTCCTCCTGACAATGGATGCCAGTCTTTTGGGCTGGGCCATGGTGTTGGAGCAACACTTTCTCCAGGGTCGGTGGACCAGGGAGGAATCTCTCCTCCTGATATACATTCTGGAATTGCAGGCAGTGTTCAATTAATTGACACTGGCCCTGCCTCTAGTACAGAACAGGCCTGTTCAAGTACAATCTGACAACGCCACCACGGTAGTGTACACAAATCATCAAGGCGGCACTCGAAACTGCATGGCAAAGCTGGAAGTATCAAAAATCCTCCGTTGGGTAGAAAGTCATCTGACAGCAATATCGGCAGTGTTCATTCCCGGAGTCCTCAACTAGGAAGCGGATTTCCTCAGTCGTCAGGACGTTCACGCTGGAGAGTGGAGAGGCCGCAGCAGAAATGTCAGCACTGGTGTCAGTAGGTGACTGAGGCAGGGATGACTGGGAGATAGTGGGTGACTGAAGCATGTATGAGTGGGAGATAGTGGGTGACTGAGGCCGGGGTGACTGGGAGATAGTGGGTGACAGGGAGATAGTGGGTTACTGAGGGAGGGGTGATAGGAAGGGGTTGGGTAAGTATGGGAAGAAAGTGGGTGACAGGTATAATAAATGACTAAGGCAGGGGTGATAGGGAGATAGTGGATGACTGTGGCAGGGGTGACAGGGACAGTAAGAGACTGAGGCAGGGGTGACAGGGATAGTGGCTGACTGAGGCAGGGGTGACTGGGAGATAGTGGGTGACTGAGGCAGGGTTGACAGGGATAGTGGGTGACTGAAGCAGGGGTGATAGGGTGACAGTGGGTGACTAAAGCAGGGGTGACTGGTATAGTGGGTGACTGAGGCAGGGATCGCAGATATAGTGGTTGACTGAGGCAGCGGTGACTGGGAGATAGTGGGTAACTGAGGCAGGGGTGACAGGGAAAGTGTGTGACTCAGGCAGGGGTGATAGGGAGATAGTGGGCTGCATATCTCTGCCTCACTGCAGCAGCACATTCCTGCTTCAATGACAGCAGCACATCCCTACCTCACTTATAGCAGCACATCCCTGCCTCGCTGACAGCAGCACATCCCTGCCTCGCTGACAGCAGCACATCCCTGCCTCGCTGACAGCAGCACATCCCTGCTTCGCTGACAGCAGCACATCCCTGCTTCGCTGACAGCAGCACATCCCTGCCTCGCTGACAGCAGCACATCCCTGTCTCGCTGACAGCAGCACAGCACTGCTTCGCTGACAGCAGCACATCACTGCTTCACTACCAGCAGCACATCCCTGCCTCACTGGCAGCAGCACATCCCTGCCTTACTGACAGCTGTATATAGGGCCTAATTCAGACCTGATCCCTGCTGTGCATATTCACACAACAGGAGATCAGGTCTGAAGTGCGTGTGTGCTGGTGCCGCAGTGCACCGGCACATGCCAGAGATGCGATCAGCATCTCTGCCCAATGAGCGCCTCTGCCTGATTGACAGGCAGAGGCGGTCACTGGGCAGGAGGAGTCGGGCCAGCGGCGTTGTGCCGCCATTTTGGGGGCACAGTCAGGACAACGCAGACATGACCGGACCGTATGGGGGCGGGCCGTGACGGCTGCGTGACCCGGACAGCAACGGGCCTTATTTACTAAAATCTCAGATAAATTTTATGGCATTTATGTGCAGTCTAGTTTGCACAGTTGATAGAGTGTTGATCTTGCACTATCAATGTAAGCCTCACATAGGTTTGATACACATGTAAGTTTGTTTTTATTTTACTACATTGTGGTTTGTGGCTCTATACCATGTAATGCATGTCTTTTAACAGTAGTCAAGTCTTCCAATGTGCTTGTTAGTGAAACCCAATAGATAGCTTTATTTTATTTTGTTTCTTCAAATATTGAATGCATATGTCTTATAACTTTTTTTTTTTCCAATATACAGGTTGAGTATCTGTATATACATTTTTATTATAAGATTTTCAATGACACAAGTACATCCAAGTTGCAGATTATGGATTGTGAAGGACAAATCAACCATATAAACAATTTAAGCAATTTAAATTGCATGCAGGTAGTAGAATATCAAACTCCTTGGATGAGAGTTGGTCGTAATAAACTAGGATAGAAAAGAATAAAGTAGAAAATAAGATTTTAAACCTACCGGTAAATCTTTTTCTCGTAGTCCGTAGAGGATGCTGGGGACTCCGTAAGGACCATGGGGATTATACCAATGCTCCAAAACGGGCGGGAGAGTGCGGATGACTCTGCAGCACCGATTGAGCAAACATGAGTTCCTCCTCAGCCAGGGTATCAAACTTATAGTATTTTGCAAAGGTGTGTGAACCCGACCAAGTAGCAGCTTGACACAGCTGTAGTGCCGAGACCCCTCGGGCAGCCGCCCAAGAAGAGCCCACTTTCCTCGTGGAATGGGCCTTGACTGATTTCAGTAACTGCAATCCAGCCATAGAATGCGCTTGCTGAATCGTGTTACAAATCCGGCGAGCAATAGCCTGCTTTGAAGCAGGGGCACCAATCTTGTTGGTTGCATACAGGACAAACAGCGCTTCAGTTTTCCTGACTCTAGCCGTCCTGGCCACGTAAATTTTCAAAGCCCTAACCACATCAAGTAACTCGGAATCCTCCAAGTCACGCGTAGCCACAGGCACCACAATAGGTTGGTTCATATGAAAAGATGAGACCACTTTTGGTAGGAATTGAGGACGGGTCTGCAATTCCGCTCTATCCACATGGAATACCAAATATGGGCTTTTATGTGACAAAGCCGCTAATTCCGACACTCGCCTAGCCGAAGCCAAGGCTAATAACATGACCACCTTCCATGTGAGATATTTTAACTCCACTGTTTTAAGTGGTTCAAACCAGTGTAATTTTAGAAAACTTAACACCACGTTAAGGTCCCAAGGTGCCACCGGAGGCACAAAAGGAGGCTGAATATGCAGCACTCCTTTTACAAAAGTCTGAACTTCTGGAAGAGAAGCCAATTCTTTTTGAAAGAAAATGGATAAGGCCGAAATCTGGACCTTAATAGAGCCTAATTTTAGGCCCAAATTCACTCCAGTTTGTAGGAAGTGAAGGAAACGGCCCAGATGGAATTCTTCCGTAGGAGCATTCCTGGCCTCACACCAAGAAACATAATTTCGCCATATACGGTGTAATGTTTTAACGTTACATCCTTCCTAGCCAGCCTGAGTCAGGTCATTCCCCTCATCAGGCTTTTGCAGAAGAAGCTGGAGACATTGAAGGAGGAGCTAAAACAGAGCGATTCCGCTAGGCATGTGGGACTTGTGGATGGAGCCCTTAATTCGCTTAACCAGGATTCAATCTGTTGAAATCAGAGCAATAAATTTTGGCCACCGTGCTCGATCCTAGATTTAAAACCTACATTGTATCTCTCTTTCCAGCAGACACAAGTCTGCAGAGGTTCAAAGACCTGCTGGTGAGAAAATTGTCAAGTCAAGCGGAACGTGACCCGTCAACAGCTCCTCCTTCACATTCTCCTGCATCTGGGGGTGCGAGGAAAAGGCTAAGAATTCCGAGCCCACCCGCTGGCGGTGATGCAGGGCAGTCTGGAGTGAGTGCTGACATCTGGTCCGGACTGAAGGACCTGGCAACGATTACTGACATGTCGTCTACTGTCACTGCATATGATTCTGTCACCTTTGAAAGAATGGTGGAGGATTATATGAGTGACCGCATCCAGGTAGGCACGTCAGACAGTCCGAATGTATACTGGCAGGAAAAAGAGGCAATTTGGAGGCCCTTGCACAAACTGGCTTTATTCTACCTAAGTTGCCCTCCCTCCAGTGTGTACTCCAAAAGAGTGTTTAGTGCAGCCGCTCACCTTGTCAGCAATCGGCGTACGAGGTTACTTCCAGAAAATGTGGAGAAGATGATGATCATCAAAATGAATTATAATCAATTCCTCCGTGGAGACATTCACCAGCAATTGCCTCCAGAAAGTACACAGGGATCTGAGATGGTGGATTCCAGTGGGGACGAATTAATAATCTGTGAGGAGGGTGATGTACACAGTGAAAGGGGTGAGGAATCGGAGGATGATGAGGTGGACATCTTGCCTCTGTAGAGCCAGTTTGTGCAAGGAGAGATTGATTGCTTCTTTTTTGGTGGGGGTCCAAACCAACCAGTCATTTCAGTCAGCCGTGTGGCAGACCCTGTTGCTGAAATGATGGGTTCGTCAATGTTTTTCTTTTCAATCTAAGCCCCTGCAGTTTTCTGTAAGAATCTGCTTCGCTATGATGATCAACAAGTCACAAGGGCAAACACTCAGGGCTGGAGGCGTAGATCTTAGGACCAGCTGCTACAAGCATGGCAAAGGTGTCACTATCATTGGTGACACCCAGAGAGGCAGCGAGGGAGATTGTAATGCAGTGCGCGCAGATAAGCAGCGCAATGGTAAAATGGAGGCATGGTCTCATAGGTAGGGGTGTGGCCTGTTGGCCTGAATCTCCATTTTGTTGCTCCGGGTATCCCGGGGGTTGAGTGCTGCACCCGGGGACTAGTGTGTGAGTGGTGCTGGCTCCTGCACAGTGACAGAAACTGGGTGTTGCACGTAATGTCACAGTGAAACACCCATATTCTGTCACTGAAGAGGAGCCGGCACTTTGGTGTCACCCCCCTTGGCGGGTGACACTCGGGTGTGGGCCGCAACCCCGTTGTGATGCCACTGACCCATGGGAAGCTTTACGTGGCTTACCCATGTGTTAGTAGCCCCAAGCATCTTTTGTGTTAGTCCCTGAAGAAAAACTTCAAATATTTACAAATAAATTTTGTAATCAATGGGCCTAATTCAGTAAGGATTGCAAATTCTGCTAAGTAACAGAATTTGCAATCCTTTGGTTCGCATGCTGGGGCCACCCAGCATGCCGCCTCCCTTCTTGACCACGCTGAAATTGCAGTCGCAGTGCAGTTCAGCGTGATCATAAAAAATGGGTTAGCCTCCTGTTGGTGCAGACTGTATGTGTGCGCAGGAAGCCGCCACCATTTTTGTGATCGCAGCTGCTGCATGTGATGTCATGCAACCGCTCTGACCACGCCTCCTGTTTCTCCGTTGCCGACCCCATTTTGAAGCCCTGCCCACGCACCGCTCCATCTCCGACTTGGAAATGGAGTGTTGCTGACCCCCCCCCCCCAGCACCGATTGACAGTCAGAGGCGATCGCATTAACTGCGGGGTGCCGCAGAAAATGCAGGCGCATGCGTATGCTCTTAGCAATTTTTGCAGTTGGATTGCTTATTGCGATTGCAATCCAACCTGAATCAGGCTCTATTACCTATCACAATGCACTGCGGGTAGTACAAAATGGGGTTAATATAAGAGAAAACCCCCCAGAGCTGTGCTCCTTAACTGTCCCTGGTGGCTAGTGGAGCAGCTGCCCAGTAATCAGTGTCCACGCCAGTGCGCACATGGCCCGCCCCCTACAGCCACGCTGGATCACGGTATAGTGTGGGCACAGAAGTCCCTTACCTCCCTTTCATCAGCGGCCTCGTGATCCCGGAGGGCGGTGTGTGTGTGACTTACCTTAGGAAGAAACCGGAGCCTCCGCTGCAGTGACCCAGCAACCAGGGCGCGGGAGTATACTGCGCCGCTGGGAGTGATGGAGCTGCAGTAAAGATGTCTATTAGACCTAGCCTGCTGCAGCCCTTGTAGATTCTTATAAAAAAAAGTTCTTCTTTTCTTGTCAAAATTAATAGCTAAGAATAGGCTGCCTGAGGCAGCCCCCTCTTAAGTGGCCTGCTACTGAAGGCACCAACTACAAACTGAGCTCCCTGTTCATGGAAGCGAGGTTATAGAGGAGGGGGCGCTGAGCATCTTGGGAACAGTCAAAAGCTTTGAGCCTGTTGGTGCCTCAGATCAAGATCCTACTCTACACCCCAATGTGAATCCTTGTGGAGTCCAGTGTACCCCACAGAAGAAATGAATGTGTCACACCCATTGGCAGCAACATTAGAATAGCTGCTGATGGGCACAATTGAGAAAGGAAGGGGGGAAAACATTTGAATCCAGCACATATATGTAATTTGAATATGTAATTTGTACCTTCCTACTTTAAAATGTAATGGATGAACCTCACCCTGTGAGAACTATCTTCATGATCAAGAGATCTCATACGCAAGAAAAGCATGTGCTGGGATAGGGCTGTGGAGGGCGGCTGCTCGGGCACACACCCGTCAAGTTAAGGAGATTCAACTGAGGAAGCACAAGGGAACTGCAGGGAGACCACATATTTTCAGGTGAACATGAGAGGGCGGAAGGCTGCCTAATACTGAAGCACCCTCAAACATCAAACCATATGCAACAACTAGTACAAGCATTCCTGGGGAAAGGTCTGCAGCAGACGGATTTGCATACGGTGATGTCATCCAAGCAATGGGCATAGTTGGCTGCAACCCTCGTCTGCATATGAAAAGAGAAAATGGTCACGCAGGGCATGGCGGCCTTTGTGGGGTTGCGCTTGGATGACCCCTAGATCGCTTTATACACCCCCATCAGTGTGGGGCTCATGTCGGCCATGCCCAAGCCCCTGAAGCATTCAAGCTGATTTCTTGCAGCAGCTGCACCCAGTAACAGCTCCAGAGTTGCTCTACAAGACAAGTAAAAGGGTGTGAGCCCTGCAGCACCACCTGTAGTTTGCATACACACATATATAGGACAGCATCTCTTATATGCCCCAGGGGCAATAAAATAGTAGCCTTATCTAGGGTATCCGTCCATGCCGCTACAGCACTACACACCCAGGCCGACGCAATTGCCTGTCTGAGTAAGGTACCTGAATGTGTATAAATGGACTTCAGGGTAATCTCCTGTTTGCGGTCAGCAGACTCTTTGAGGGTAGCCGTATCCTGGGACGGGAGGGCTACCTTCTTGGATAAGCGTGTTAATGCTTTGTCCACCCAAGGGGAGGATTCCCATCGTAACCTATCCGTTGATGGGAAAGGGGAATCCTTTTGGAAATCTGCAGGAGATTCCCAAGCTTTTTCACATAACTCGTTCAGCTCGTGTGAGGGGGGAAAGGTTACCTCAGGCTTCTTTCCCTTGTACATATGTACCCTCTTGTCAGGGATAGGGGGCTCCTCTGTGATGTGCAAAACATCTTTTATTGCCATAATCATATATCAAATGTATTTTGCCAATTTTGGCTGTAACTTTGCATCATCGTAATCGACACTGGAGTCAGAATCCGTGTCGGTATCTGTGTCAACATCTGGATAGTGGGCGCTTATGAGACCCTGACAGTCCCTGCGACATAGGATTAGGCATTGGTTGAGACCCTGACTGTCCCAAAGCTTCTGCCTTGTCTAATCTTTTGTGCAATGAGTTTACACTAGCATTTAAAACATTCCACATATCCATCCAATCAGGTGTCGGCGGAGACACCACGTTCATTTGCTCCCGCTCCTCTCTAATATAGCCTTCTTCCTCAGACATGTCGACACACGCGTACCGACACACCACACACACAGGGAATACTTTTACTGAAGACATTTCCCCCACAAGGCCCTTTGGAGAGACAGAGAGAGAGTATGCCAGCACATACCCCAGCGCTATATAACCCAGGAATAGCACAGTAACTTAATGTTTGAACAATCGGTGAGGGGGAACATCTTGAAACCCCAGTTTGTACCCTTGGGACACTATTTGTAAAACACACGAGTCCATGTCCGAATGAATCCAGAACTGACTGAAGAGTTTTAGACGTGCCCCCACTGGTGCGGGCTCCTGCAAGAGAGCCCCAGCGTCATGCAGTGGATTTGGCAGAAGCAGAGGATGATCTCTGCTCCTGCGATCTTGAAGAGGATGCAGACCTCTTCTCTCTTCTCCTTCCTCTACCTGCAAAGAAAGGGGAATCTTAACTTCTTGCATATCTATTGGGCCGAAATGACTGCATCAGATAATGATGCGTCTTCATCCGTTGGGAGGGAACATAGGGCAAGAAGGTTGACTTACCTGCGGGAGCTGCCGAGATCAAATTAACTAGGCAGTCACCAAACAAGGCTTCACCTTCATAGGGAAGAGACTCCCTTTCTTCTTGGAGTCAGCATCAGCATTCTCTTGGTGAATCCACAATGCCCTCCTATCCGACACTGCCATGAAATTGGCCCGTGAACTCAAGAGTCCTATATCCCTTGCAGTCTCACGTAAGTATGCTGCAGTGTCCTTGATATGATACAACGTAAGGAGTATCCCATCTCTCCAGGGTATCTATATCGGATGACAAGGTATTCGACCAATTCTTGAATATTACTACTCACCCATGCACATGTAATGGCAGGTCTAAGTAATGTACCCGTGGTTACATAACTAGAAATAATGTAGCTTCCTGCATACGATCCGCTGGATTTGTGACAGGGCCCCGTGCAGAACAGGGGGTGACTCCCACTTTATTCTGTCCGCGGCGGGAAATGAATAAACAACCAGAATCCTTTTGGGGATTTGAAACCATCTTGTCGAGCTGGCCCAGACTTTCTCAAACAGAGATGGAGGAACGTTACATCAGCTTTCATTATATATCTATATATACATACATATAGACCCCTTTGTCAGGAACAGCAGGGTCTTCAGTGATTTTAATATGTCCTTAATATCCACAATCATGTACTGAATGCTCCTTGCCAATATTGGATCTAATCAGGAAACATTATGGTCGACATAAGTATCAGTATCCGTGTCAGTATCAGTGTGTAGTAACTGGGCAAAATAACATTTTTGCGACCCAGCGGGGCCTGAGGGAAAAGAAACATAGCCATGAATATCACATCTATTCTCTACGTCTGTGTCTGGGACACAGATTTATCCAACCTTACTCTGATATTACTGAAACATTTACCCAGTCAGTTATTGGTGGTGCCAACAGGGCCACCATCATATGTCTGCATTCCTAATATAGTTTCCTCTTGGGAAAAACATTCAGCCACCGACATGTTGACACACATATACCAAGTACCCACAGACACACCGGCTTATGGGGGACAGACCGTCAGTAAATCTGTCAGAGGGACACAGAGGATTTTTCAGCTCACAATCCAGCGCCAAAAGTACACAGTCTGGGAAATAATAAACTCTATAGTGATAGACTTGTAATGCTCTAAAGATGTTCTGGTGAGGTGAGGAAGAAGCCCCGCCGCTGTAATGGCGCGTATCTGTCCCGCTCAGAAATAATTAATTACGCTAGCGGGGTAAGGACAGTGCCCAGGCACTAATGTCCACTTTTTCCAGCCTTTTGTGAGGAATTTATGCTGCCCAGGGTGCCCCCCCCCCCCCCGTGCCCTGCACCCTGCAGTGCCTGTGTTTGTGTGGGAGCATGGCGCGCAGCGTTCCGCTCGCTGCTCAGTACCTCAGAATGCCGTCACTGAAGAAGAAGTCTTCTGTTCTTCTGCTACTCACCTGTCTTCTGGCTCTGTAAGGGGGTGACGGCAGGCTGCGGGAGTGTGCATCTAGGCGTACCCAGCGATCAGCACCCTCAGGAGCTAATGGTGTCCTGTCAGCCTGAAGCAGAGCCATTGAACTCACTAGAAGTTGGTCATACTTCTCTCCCCTAAGTCCCACGAAGCAGGGAGACTGTTGCCAGCAGCCTCCCTGAAAATAAAAAAAACTAACAAGTCTTTTCAGAGAAACTCAGTAGAGCTCCCCTGTAGTGCATCCAGTATCACTGCGCACAATACTAAAACTGGAGTCTGGAGGAGGGGCATAGAGGGAGGAGACAGTTCACACCCTTTGAAAGTCTTAAAGTGCCCATGTCTCCTGCGGATCCCGTCTATACCCCATGGTTCTTAATGTGACCCCAGCATCCTCTAGGACGTATGAGAAAACAAATAACGCACACACGAGGAGGAGAGAACTAAGGAAGCTATAAGGAGAAGAGGGGAGGGAGGGGGGGGTTGAAAGGTAAGGTAGTAAAGGCATATTGGATAAACTACAACCTTATACATATTCATTAATGTACCAGTAGTTAGAAGTAGAAGAGCTCTAACAGAAACCACAAAGCTTAGCTAAAGCCACACCACACTGGATATGCCCAATCTCATTTGATTTTTGTAGCAAAGCAGTATTGGACTTTGTTAATACATGGATGGGAGACTGCTTGGTAGTATCAGATTCTTTAGGTGTTTTTAAACTACCAACACCATTTTCTTGGTACATTTAATTTTTACATGTATTCTTTTATGTACCAGAAGTTAGAAGTAGAAGAGCTGTAACAGAAACCACCAGCTCATCTACAGCCACAGCACACTGGATTTGCCCAATCTCTCCTGATCATGGAAGCTGAGCAGTGTTGGTCCTGGTTTTAGTACTTGGATGGGAGACCACAAGGAAATACCAGGAGCTGTGTGTATTTTTACAATACTAACACCGTTCTCTTGATGCATTCCATTTTGAAACATTGGGGCAGATCTATTAAGCCTGGTGAACTGATAAAGTGCAAGGTGATAAAGTACCAGCCAGTCAGCTCCTAACTGTCATTTTTCAAACCCAGCCTGTGACATGGCAATTAGGAGCTGATTGGCTGGTACTTTATCACCATGCAAATTATCATTTCACCAGGTTTAATAAATCGGCTGCTTACTCATTTATGTACGAGTAGTTAGAAGTAGAAGAACTCTAACAGAAACCACTAAGCTCATCTACAGCCACACCACACTGTATATGCCCAATATCACCTGATTTTAGGCCTGGTTTGTTCTTGGATGTGAGACCACCTGGGAATACCAGGTGCTGTAGGTAGTTTTATACTACCAACACCGTTCTCTTGATGCATTCCATTTTGAAACATTGGGGCAGATCTATTAAGCCTGGTGAACTGATAAAGTGCAAGGTGATAAAGTACCAGCCAGTCAGCTCCTAACTGTCATTTTTCAAACCCAGCCTGTGACATGGCAATTAGGAGCTGATTGGCTGGTACTTTATCACCATGCAAATTATCATTTCACCAGGTTTAATAAATCGGCTGCTTACTCATTTATGTACGAGTAGTTAGAAGTAGAAGAACTCTAACAGAAACCACTAAGCTCATCTACAGCCACACCACACTGTATATGCCTCTTCTTACATTCCGCTGCACTTATTGTGGGGTAGCCGCAATCCCTTCTGCTGTACGGTTCCACATTACATTGTTTCTTGTCACTTCCTGTTGATGCAGTAAGGAAACATCCAGGAATTACAGCAGCTTAGTTTTTTTTTTTTTTTAACTGGGGCAATTTAGCTAGATCACGGGGCAATTTAGCTCCTTTGGTCCTTTTTTTAGGACCAGTTAATCAGACAGTTGAGCAAACTGAAAAACAGCTAAGAGGAAATTTCCACTTAAATGGTATTTTCTAATCTTATCTGACCATGACTAAGAATAAAGGATACACAAGATAAACTCTTAGAGCCATGGACCTTATCCATGTTTAAGCTCCATCAAATCTGTAATCAATAGCACTACATGCTCCCACTTTACCACTGTACTATATACTCTACCTGTGTTTTTAAGGTAAAAACACCATTTAACCCCAGTGACACTTGAATTAAAGCAGCAGCCTCTGGAATAGCATTCCTTAGCATTAATCCCAGGAAATCTGCAATCTTCACGCTCTTTGATAGCCATGCTACATTGCTGTTTACTTGGATGGAGCAGAGAGCACAACATCAGGACATAGGAAATATTACAATGCATGATAAGAAAGGTGTGAGCTCTACAGCAAGGCCTCTAACCCTTTGCCAGTGCCAAATACATAGGGCTTAACTCAGATCTGATCACAGCAGCAAATTTATTAGCTAAAACCATGTACACTGCAGTGGGGGGGGGTGTATAATATGTGCAGAGAGAGTTAGATTTTGGTGCGGTGTGTTCAAACTGAAATCTAAATTGCAGTGTAAAAACAAAACAGCCAGTATTTACCCTGCACACAAACAATATAACCCACCTAAATCTCTCTGCAAATGTTATATCTGCCCCCCCCCCCATCCCTGCAGTGCACATGGTTTTGCCCACTAGCTAACAAATTTGCTGCATCTGGGAATTACAGCAGCTTAATATTTCTTTTTACAGAAGGTTCAGCAAATTAAATTATTTAGTGAAATACTGTAATCATAACAGTTACAGGGATATTGTAGGTAGATTTATTGTCAGTGGATAAATGTAAAAATTAAACCCTTAGGCATAGTTCCAAAATGCTGTCATTGCAATCCAGATTTTAAGGATATCATGCTTGAGCACAGGTGACTTAATTAGAACTTCGGTCAATGTGAATTAACCATTGGACTCAACCATGGTTATCCTTAAAACCCAGGGGTCTATTTAAGATCGATCTTAATCGATGTTGGGCTTCCAGGTTGAAAAAAACACACACATTTGTTTTCACATTAAACAGACTTCCACATGAGAAAGCAGCAAGGATGCAGTGGCGTTAATGTTTCCTGGTGTCAACTTGTATTATTTCAGTAGACATTGAAATGAGGATGCATCTTGCTGCCTTTCCAATGAAGCAAGTTTAATTTAGTAATAGGTGAAAAACCATCCTTACAAAGGTGTTAATCAGAGACTTGGCTTTGTGGACACTTTTCAGAGAACAAATTTGTTAGCATAAAAATAAAGCCAGAAAATGAAGAGCTGTTTAATCACTCGATTGGATTTTTCTGCCAGCATATTTTTTTTCTCTGCAACCCACTGCTAAATTGTGCTTCCTAGCTGTTTTTTATAAAATCACTGAATCAAATCTAACTCTGATTACATCAGAGAAGGCCATGTACCCTACACCATAAGAGGAGGTTTGAAATTTTGACTTGTCTACTTAAATATCACCAAAATCTGATCACAAGGTTAATTACGTCCCTGGGTGGGATTGAACCACCAACCTTTTGGTTAATAGCCAAACACACTAACCGATTGCGCCACAGAGACACTTTGCAAAAGTCCATACTGACAAAGGCTAATAAGCATTCATCTAAAACGTTTCCTAGAAAAACTTTAAAAAGTCAATAATCTGGAGAGTTTTTGTAAGATGTTTCTTCCATCAACCAACGAAGAAACACATTGGTACTTTCCCATGATGAGTGAGTGCTTCAGGATCTCTTGCACTTACATGTGCAGCAGAGTACTGCAATGGAAGCATGCTGGGCCCATAACCCAGAGGTAGGCAGATTGAAACTATCCTCTGCAATATGCATTTTTTTTGTTAATTAAAGTAATCCAAAACTGGGATTGATATTTTGTCTCTTTTATTTTTACTTAAAGTACAATAACTTTTACCATTTTAATTTGTTTTAATAGTATATTGACAGTATTATTTTCTTTCAAAAATCCACTTCATTTTCTTTACCCTATTATTAAAATGGTAATTGAAGAAGAGGAATTGTTGCTTTGACTGCAGCATTCCCGGGGTTAACTGGTGTTTCTTCAAGTCACAAGGTATGGAGCTGCTGTATAGTTACTCGCAAGTCAGTAGTTGTATGATGCTCACACCTGTTAAGCTGGATACACACAGAATGCCCTACACAGGGGGTGAAATGAGCGCCCCCCCCACCCCCCGTACGCTCAGCACACATCACGCTGTGCTGAGCGGGGGGAGAGATGTGTGCTGAGCAGTTCGCTCAGCACACATCTCTCCCCAAAATCGGGCCGTGAATACGGACCTTTAAACTGGATCCACACTTAGATTATCTGTCCAATTTTTTTTTCTAGTTGAAACAAAATTATGCTAATATGTGGCAGCAAATTACAATTGACCATTTGTTCACAAACACTGGAAAACATCCAAAAATGGTCATTTAGATAAATTGGTTAAATCCATTTCATTTAGCTAATTTATCCAAACTACCTTTATTGTATCTTTGTGGGTGAATGATGTGTGGGTCAGTGTTGAGGGTGGTGGAGGAGATGGGTAATAGGCACAGCAGGGTGTGGACAGTCAAATAGTGTGCTTAGAGGTTCAGAGTCATTGTATGAGACTCTGGCAACAGTGACTTGATGAGTCTGGTGTCCATAGGGTGGGACGCATTAACCTTTTTATGCTATTGAAATAGTTCTCCTCCTGACCGACGCAGTTCCTTGCTCCGAGGTTGGTGTATTGTCCTGTTGCAGCGCCTCTCCACTGTGGTCACAGTGAGCTGTGTGGTGTTGCTGGCGCATGCCAATCTCCCCCCAACCTCCCTCTTGCATTTCAGACCTACGTACGCATGATGGGATCTTGTATGATATGCGCGTGTGCTGTAGAGATGAAAGTGGGGGTGAGGAGGCAGATCGTGAGATGGGGAAACTTTGTGGACTGTTAGCGAAGGGGAGCACTGGGCAATCTGAGTTGCAAAGAGGGCAGCAGAAGAGGTTATTGCATGTGCACTGGTGACAGGTCCATCCTTGGTGGCCAGCCTCAGTGGTAAAGGGGTACATGAGCTAGTGTCCCTTGGCCAGCCATGTACCATGGCCACCTCCCTACCTCCTATATATTCTCCCTGATCTGTCACTTTGTTACGGTCTGCTGCTGGCACTGGTGTATCGTCCTGCAGTTGCCGTCTCCGCCCATTGCTGTGACTTCCCCCAGAGTTAGCCACACAGAGTGACAGATCTGGGAAAATATATAGGAGATCATTACTTTCACTTGCAGCCTACCTTATTTTTTGCAGCCTAGCATGCTCCTGACCCCTTCTCTCACTAATACTTATACAACATTCATGAACTCATCTTAAGGTTTCTTTATTATTCAGTCACACTGTCTTGGATCCAAACCATTTCCTGTGGCATTGCAGTCAAACAATTGAGCTATTTACCCTTGCATAGAAAGGTATAATCTAAGCTAGAGAATTCTATTTGGAGCTCACCTTGTACTTTGTGAAGAAATAATCAGCTTTGTGGCTGAGCAGATATATGGAGTGTGTGGCTGCACACTGCATTGATCTGCTGAGTTGCAATGCTAATAATTTTTTTTTTTGCAAAGTACCAATAGCTTCATTGTGAAGGTGGAAAGAAGGGTGCTACGGCATGGAATGTACAAACTGCGAGACCCTGCTGGTAGCGCCTTTGTCTATTTAGTAGGAAGGGCAGGTAACAGCCGGGGGGCAATGGAGGAAGCCCCTTTAGGGCTGGAGCCCGGCGGCAACTGACTCCGTTGTCTCTGGCAGTTCCGCCCCTGGACTAGAGGAATGGTCAAGAACATGGCAACATTTAATGCCAAAAAATGCAAAATCATACACGTCTCAAAAATGCAAAGGCTAACTATAATATTAAGGGCATTATAATGGCAAGAGGAAAGCTATCTAAGTATTACTATTTCAGGTAAGCAATGTAACAAAGCAATAGGAAAGGCAAGTCAGATGCTTGTTTGCATAGGTTAAAGAACCAGTAGCAGAAAAAAGTAATACAGGTTGAGTATCCCATATCCAAATATTCCGAAATACGGAATATTCCGAAATACGGACTTTTTTGAGTGAGACTGAGATAGTGAAACCTTTGTGTTTTGATGGCTCAGTGTACACAAACTTTGTTTAATACTCAAAGTTATTAAAAATATTGTATTAAATGAACTTCAGACTGTGTGTATAAGGTGTATATGAAACATAAATGAATTCTGTGAATGTACACACACTTTGTTTAATGCACAAAGTTATAAAAAATATTGGCTAAAATGACCTTCAGGCTGTGTGTATAAGGTGTATATGAAACATAAATGCCTTCTGTGCTTAGATTTAGGTCCCATCACCATAATATCTCGTTATGGTATGCAATTATTCCAAAATACAGAAAAATCCGATATCCAAAATTCCTCTGGTCCCAAGCATTTTGGATAAGGGATACTCAACCTGTAATGCCACTGTATAGGTCCTTGGTACAGCCACATTTAGAATCCTGTGTTCAGTTCCAGAAGCCATATCTCCAGAAGGCTGTAAATACATTAGGGCAACTAAAATTGTGCATGGCCTACATCACAAAACTTACCTGGAAATACTAAAAAATGTTGATGTGTATAGTTTGGAGAAGGGAAGAGGGAACATACAGTAATAGAAACATTTAAATATATAGAGAGGAATGTAATAGGGTGTGAGAATCAGAAAGTGAGAGATTTTGTGTTTTTTCCTGTTGTTTTTTTTGTTTTTGTTTGATTGTTTGTTTTTAAAGTGGCAATCCTTTACATGGCAAAACCAGGTTGATATTTGCCATGTAAAGGATTGCCACCGTGGGCATGTGTAGAAGGGGCACTGCTACTGTTGGCATTATGTGTGTAAGCTGCACTGATATGGTGGTTATGTGTATAAAGGGCACTGCGACTGTGGGTATTATTATTATTATTATTACATGCGGTGTAATGACAATAAGATAGTGCTACTGTGTGGCGTATTTTGATTTGGGGTGCTATTGTGTGGCCATGCCCCTTCCTTGTGATACCACACCTTCTTTTTTTAAGGAGCGCACTGTCCCTTTATTAAGTATTGGAGAGAGGGCCCAAATTAATAGTTTGCAGGGAGGCGCCAAACACCCTAGCACTGGCCCTTTGGTAGGGGACAGGATTTGCTTCTGCTTGTGCACATATGTTATGATTGCCAGCCAACAGCACTGGTTTTGCCTATAACACTAACTATAAATATTTTGAATTGGTCCTGGACCACCAATCCAAGGCACCCCTGCAAGTGTCCTGAGGCACCCCAGGGTGCAGTTTGAGAACCACTGGTCTAGTGAGTACCCAGGATAATTATTGTAGCTGGTCTGCGGGTAACAGCTCTCAGATCCACTTCTAGAAAAAAATGCAGCAATGTAATTTGAGTGACAAACTGCAGAGATGAACCCTTTCTGTGACTGCTGCACAGGGATCACACAAACTCTATTCATAGGGCTGACTTCACTTAGGGGAGATGTTCTCACCCCGCAAAGAAGTGCGAGTATATACCGCACTTACGGTACCATTGGATTTACAGATATTTTCTTGCAATACACTATGGGGGTCATTCTGAGTTGATTGCTCGCTAGCAGTTTTTAGCAGCCATGCAAACGCATTGTCGCTGCCCACTGGAGAGTGTATATTCACTTTGGAGAAGTGCGAACACTTGAGCAGCAGAGCGCCTGCAAAATCATTTCAAAATAAGACCAGCACTGTAGTTACACTTCGTGTGCGTTGATTCTAACAACCGAGGGACGGCTTTTGATGTCACACACCCATCCAGCGAATGCCCAGCCACGTCTGCATTTCTTCTGCCACGCCTGCATTTTTCCAAGCACTCCCTGAAAACGGTCAGTTGCCACCCAGAAACGCCCTCTTTCTGTCAATCTCCTTGTGGCCTGTTCTGTGATTGGAATAATCGCTAGAACTAGTGCAAAACCACAATGGACTTTGTACCCGTACGATGCGCATGCACATTACGGAGCATGCGCATGCACAGATTAGCCATTTTTTTCAACTGATTGCTACGCAGCGAACAACGGCAGCATGCGATCAACTCGGAATGACCCCCTATATACATAGAAACATGGATTTTTACTGCAGGAATTATGGTTAGTTTAGGGGTATCGGTTAGGGTCAACAGAGGTGTAGCTAGGGGTCCAAGCGCCCCTGGCAAAGTAAGGGACTGGCGCCCCCCCTTTCGATAAAGCATTGCAGTCCATTGGCGGTTACCATGTTGGAGCCACAGCAACTGACCCCCTCCCCCACACGCTGCCCTACATCATCGGCTGGGATTCACTGTTGGTGTGAAGCCACTGGGAACAGTCTGGTAGCATTAGCAGCAGTCTGTGTCATAGATAGGGAAGGCAGAAGGTTAACTAGCTAATAGCAGTCTGTTGGCAGCAGAGGCTGGGCGGGGGGCTGAGAATGAGCCAACGCTGATCAATGTCCAGTCTGCTTAGACAAAAATATTTTGTGATCAGGGCTGGTTCTAGACCAAAGGAGCCAATGGCAAAAATTTCCTTTGGCACCCCCCCCCCCACACACATACACACACACCAAAAAAGAACATATCCCAGTTTAACATAACGCTATGTGGTGCAAGGTGTGGAGCTGGTTACTTGTATCAGACCTCTGACATTTGCCTTTTCACCCATATTGCATACTTTTTCTTGCAGGTTGTGTCTTAATTCAAGAAGTGTTCTAAGTACTTCAGCTTAGTATCTTTACTGACCCCTCTTTACCCCACACTACATAACTGACCCCTCTATACCCTACACTACATCACTGACCTTTCTATAACCATCACTGCATTACTGACCCCTCTATACAGTACACTGACCTCTATATACCTGCTAGTACATCCCTGATGCCTATATTCCCTAAGCTAAATCCCTGATGCCTCTATTCCCTACGCTACATCCCTGACGCCTCTATTCCCTATGCTACATCCCTGACGCCTCTATACCCTACGCTACATCCCTGATGCCTCTATTCCCTACGCTACATTCCTGATGCCTCTATAACCTACGCTACATCCCTGACGCCTCTATACCCTACGCTACATCCCTGACGCCTCTATACAGTACAATGCATTACTGATCCCTCTAGACCATACATCCTCATTACATCAGAGAGATAGTGAAACACTGGAAAAAATAAGGATAAAGTGGACTACAGAAACTGATGCTCTAAACAAAGGAGAGAGAGAGAAAAGCACAAGGGAAAGTGGGCAATCGGAACACCATAGAGAGAGGAGAGATAGAAATGCCTGAAAAAGTAAAGGGGGTTGGGTATGGCATCCGGCGCTCGGGATTCCAGCAGTCACATGATACCTAATCCTAACCCTCTGGGGGGGGTGGCGGATAGGGCTAACCCTCAGGGGGTGGCAGCTAGGACTAACCCCCCCCCCCCCTCCTAGTGCCTTCCCTATCACCCGCTCCCCCGGTCCTAACCCTCCCTCCAATACTCGCCTTCGGGATGTTGGCTGTCTGTGTGCCGGCACCAGTCTCCCAAGTGGTGTCAGGATTCCAACATCGGTCAAATGACCGCCGGTATACCGTCTGCCGGGATGGTAAATGTATCCTGAGGACAGGTAGTGAGTGTGGAGGGATAGGTGGTTCAGTAAAATGTAACAGCTCAAACTGCGATCATTCACTGATAAATTGATTTATAGCTCTCCCTTTTAAACCATTGCAGTCATAAAAGCAATGTTTTTTAAACTTTTAAATAAAGCTTGTTAGCATCCCCAGCACACTGTATATGCTGGGAGATGTAGTTCTCAATATGAAAACATTTAATTACTGTATGAACTCTAATTCCCCAACTGAAACCTCTCACAAACACACACTCCTAAATCTAGTACACACACACACACACATTTCCCCAGTACTGACAACTCTCATCACTTCCACACACTGACAACTCCCTCCTGCTCCTCTCCCCACTGACACTGACAGCTCCCTCACAGTCACACACATCCTCCACCCCCCCACACACACACACACACTGATAGCACACATGCACAAATCCCCCCCTCCTCGACACTAACTGTCACGGACTGCTTGGGCAGCAGGGGGCAGGCTCTGACTTGAAGTGCTGAAATTCAACAGCTCTCTCGAACTTGCAAGGCATGGCTGTGCAGCTGTCTCCAGCCATCTCCTTGCCCACTGTGTAATTTGTGGCGATCTCTGATGTTCCCCGCTCTGCCTCTACAACCGGCACATAATGTACAGCAGTGGTGACTCCTGAGTATGGGCCTGGAGAACTCCGCCTACCGGGGGGTAGGGATTAATAATTTCAAAGGGGCAGAGCTAGGAGTGAAGCAGTGGACAGCAGTTGAGGGGCGTTTCAAACTGTAACAGGGTTGGGACAATTTCAGTATCCTTCCCTCACCGTCTAATTGGTCAGTCCCACGCTGATTGCCATAGCGCCCTTTCGAGACTGCAGAACTCTATCCCTTAGCCACGGTTAGCACAGCTGGATGGTGCCCCTGGCAAGTGCCATCCTGGCCAAGGGGTAGATACGCCCCTGAGGGTCAGGGCCAGCAACAGAAATCTCGGGGCCCAGTGCACTGATATCTCTGGGGCCCCCTCAACCCCCCTTAACTTGGCAGAGGGATCTTTAAAAAAAATGGAGCCTTTGACTCGGACCGTCAGTGAGGCCAGCAGGTGGTTTTCATACTGGGCTATACAGCTCTTCGGTGGCGGTGGCAGGGACATTCAGAAAAGGGCCAGCACAGCAACATGCATAATAATGGCAATACAGTATGGACCACAGGGACTGGACAAAGTGATGGGGTAAAAGGAGGGGGGAGGGTTTAGTTGGCCTGTTAATTGTTTTCCTGCTTAAATTGAGCAGTTGGTGGATACACTTTAAAAAGCAATATTGGCACTGTGGCCCCATTATTTCTGTTCTTAATACTTGGAGCCCTGAACAAGTGTCCCCTTTGTCCCCCCTGTCACCGGGCCTGTTCAGGCGTTACCTATGGAGAAGCTGCGACATGACATCCTAGGACACGATACTGCACCATGCATCACCATTATATTTCAGTGTGCCTTGTCAATATTTAAATCTTGTTCTGTGTGACGTGAGTTGTAAATGGTTGAAAATCTCTGTGCTACAGTATCGTCACCATGTAGTTATAACAACACCGCAAAACCACCAAAAGACGTGTTTTGGTAGAGGGACTGCTGGAGGGGCCCATTGGGGCCCCCAGTTTGCTACCCCACCCCAGTATACCTGTGCTGTAGCCAGTGGAAGAGGCACTATCTTCCCGGTGATCTCTTCGGGAAGATGGTGCCGCACATAGAAAGCAAAGACTCTGGCTGCACTCTCCTGCCCTCGCTCTAAGCAAGGTGATCGGGCCACAAAAGGACCCCTGCCGGACCCCGGCCTGTGGGCCACAAAAGGATGCATTGGGGGCGGCATGCGGCCCATGGGTTTGACACCCCTGCCCTAGAGTATCAAAATTTGTTTCACGGCACCCCTAGGCCAAAGTTTTTTTTATTGAGAAATTCAGAAAAAAATATAAAATTAAGTAAATTGTGTTTATAGCATGTCATCCTCAGGTTCAGTTATGTTGTGAGGGAATGGTTTTGCCAATTTAATAAAGTATAAATAATTTTAATTGGTCCTGGACCACCAAACTATGCTACCAGTGCAAGAACCCCAGTTTGGAAACTACTGCCATAAAATAAACCTTTTTTGTTTTTTTTAAACTACATGTAATACACCTTAGATCTCAGTTCCTAAAAGGTTTTAAACCCTTGCATACAGTAAACTACACATATTTAAAAATCCTACACCGGGCACAAGTGCTCACGGGCCAATTTCATGGCAGTCTCGGATAGGAGGGCATTGTGGATTCACCAAGGGAATGCTGATGCTGACTCCAAGAAGAAAGGGAGTCTCTTCCCTATGAAGGTGAAGCCTTGTTTGGCGACGGCCTAGTTAATTTGATCTCGGCAGCTCCCGCAGGTAAGTCATCCTTCTTGCCCTATGTTCCCTCTCAACGGATGAAGACGCATCATTATCTGATGCAGTCATTTCGGCCCAATAGATATGCAAGAAGTTAAGATTCCCCTTTCTTTGCAGGTAGAGGAAGGAAAAGAGGGAAGAGGTCTGTAGCCTCTTCAAGATCGCAGGAGCAGAGATCGTCCTCTGCTTCTGCCAAATCCACTGCATGACGCTGGGGCTCTCTTGCAGGAGCCCGCACCAGTGGGGGGCACGTCTAAAACTCTTCAGTCAGTTCTAGATTCATTCGGACCTGGACTCGTGGGTTTTACAAATAGTGTCCCAAGGGTACAAACTGGGGTTTCAAGACGTTCCCCCTCACCGATTGTTCAAATCAGCCTTAGTCAGCAGGGAGAAGGTTTTTATTCAAGCCTCTTCGTGGTCCAGAAGCCGGACGGCTCAGTCAGACCAATCTTAAATCTGAAATCCCTTAATTTCTACCTAAAGAAATTCAATTTCAAGATGGAATCTCTCAGGGTAGTGATCTCCAGTCCGGGGGATAAAGGAGATTTCATGGTTTTGGTAGACATAAAGGATGCCTACTTATATGTTCCCATTTAGCCACTGCATCAAGCTACCTGAGGTTTGCAATTCAGGATTGTCATTACCAATTTCAGACGTTGCCGTTTGGTCTGTCCACGGCTCCGAGGATTTTCACCAGGGTGATGGCGGAAATGATGGTCCTCCTTCGCAAGCAAGGAGTCACAATTATCCCGTACTTGGATGATCTCCTGATAAAGGCGAGATCCAGGGACCAGTTGGTGCAAAACATCTACTCTCCCTGACAGTTCTTCAACAACATGGTTGGCTCCTAAACTTGCCAAAATCGCAGTAGGTCCCAATGACGCGGTTGTTGTTTTTGGGAGTGATACTGGACACAGAAGAGGTTTTCTTCTAGTGGAAAGGCTCTGGAGATCCAGAGTCTGGTCAAACAAATTCTGGAACCAGCAAGAGTGTTAATCCATCAATGCATTCAGTTGCTGGGGAAGATGGTTGCGGCCTACGAGGCCATTCAGTTTGGCAGGTTCCATGCCAGAGTGTTCCAGTGGGACCTGTTGGACAAGTGGTCCGGATCCCACCTACACATGCACCGGAGGATAATCCTGTCTTCCAAGACCAGAATCTCACTCCATTGGTGGCTGCACAGTTCTCACCACCTAGAGGGGCGATGGTTCGGGATCCAGGACGGGATCCTAGGGACCACGGATGCAACCCTCCGAGGCTGGAGAGCAGTCACACAGAGGGAAAACATCCAAGGAAGATGGTCAAGTCTTCCTTGGATGTTTTCATCTCCACATAAATGTTCTGGAGTTAAGGGCCATTTAATAACTGCAGACACAGTACGCACTGGGACGGGTGCCCAGCATCCTCTACGGACTAAGAGAAAAGGATTTACCGGTAGGTATTAAAATCCTATTTTCTCTAACGTCCTAGAGGATGCTGGGGACTCCGTAAGGACCATGGGGATAGACGGGCTCCGCAGGAGACATGGGCACTTTAAGAAAGACTTTAGTTCTGAGTGTGCACTGGCTCCTCCCTCTATGCCCCTCCTCCAGACCTCAGTTTGATACTGTACCCAGTGGAGACTGGGTGCTTTTCAGGAGCTCTCCTGAGCTTTCTGACAGAAAGTATTTTGTTAGGTTTTTAATTTTCAGGGAGCACTGCTGGCAACAGACTCCCTCATCGAGGGACTGAGGGGAGAGAAGCAGTCCTACTATCTGAGTTGCAAGGTCCTGCTTCTTAGGCTACTGGACACCATTAGCTCCAGTGGGATTGGTACGTAGGATCTCACCCTCGCCGTCCGTCCCAGAGCCGCGCCGCCGTCCCCCTCGCAGAGCCGAAAGATAGAAGCCGGGTGAGTATGAGAAGAAAAGAAGACTTCAGAGGCGGCAGAAGACTTCATGATCTTCACTGAGGTAACGCACAGCACTGCAGCTGTGCGCCTTTGCTCCCATACACCTCACATACTCCGGTCACTGTAAGGGTGCAGGGCGCAGGGGGGGCGCCCTGGGCAGCAATATAAACCTCTTTCGCAAAAATATAACATATATACAGCTGGGCACTTTATATATGTATAAGCCCCCACCAATTTTACAGTTTAAGCGGGACAGAAGCCCGCCTCCGAGGGGGCGGGGCTTCTCCCTCAGCACTCACCAGCGCCATTTTTTCTCCACAGCACCGCTGAGAGGAAGCTCCCCGGACTCTACCCTGCTTATACCACGTTAGACAAGAGGGTTGAAAAGAGGGGGGGGGGCACATAATTCGCAAATTACATACAGCAGCACTACTGGGCAAACATTAAGTTACTGTTTTATTCCTGGGTTATATAGCGCTGGGGGGTGTGCTGACATACTCTCTCTCTGTCTCTCCAAAGGGCCTTGTGGGGAAACTGTCTTCAGAAAAAGCATTCCCTGTGTGTGTAGTGTGTCGGTACACGTGTGTCGACATGTCTGAGGAAGGAGGCTATATTAGAGAGGAGCGGGAGCAAATGAATGTGGTGTCTCCGCCGACACCTGATTGGATGGATATGTGGAATGTTTTAAATGCTAGTGTAAACTCATTGCACAAAAGATTAGACAAGGCAGAAGCTTTGGGACAGTCAGGATTTAAACCCATGCCTGATCCTATGTTGCAGGGACTGTCAGGGTCTCATAAGCGCCCACTATCCCAGATTGTTGACACAGATACCGACACGGATTCTGACTCCAGTGTCGATTACGATGATGCAAAGTTACAGCCAAAATTGGCAAAATCCATTCGATTTATGATTATGGCAATAAAAGATGTTTTGCACATCACAGAGGAACCCCCTGTCGCTGACAAGAGGGTACATATGTACAAGGGAAAGAAGCCTGAGGTAACCTTTCCCCCCTCACACGAGCTGAACGAGTTATGTGAAAAAGCTTGGGAATCTCCAGATAAAAGACTGCAGATTTCCAAAAGGATTCTTATGGCGTATCCTTTCCCATCAACGGATAGGTTACGATGGGAATCCTCCCCTAGGGTGGACAAAGCATTAACACGCTTATCCAAGAAGGTAGCCCTCCCGTCCCAGGATACGGCTACCCTCAAAGAGTGTGCTGACCGCAAACAGGAGATTACCCTGAAGTCCATTTATACACATTCAGGTACCTTACTCAGACCGGCAATTGCGTCGGCCTGGGTGTGTAGTGCTGTAGCGGCATGGACAAATACCTTATCTGAGGGGATGGATAGCCTAGACAAGGATACTATTTTATTGACCCTGGGGCATATAAGAGATGCTGTCCTATATATGTGTGTATGCAAACTACAGGTGGTGCTGCAGGGCCCACACCCTTTTACTTGTCTTGTAGAGCAGCTCTGAAGCTGTTACAGTGCCCAGCTGCTGCAAGAAATCAGCTTGAATGCTTCAGGGGCTTGGGCATGGCCAACATGAGCCCCACACCGAAGGAGGGTGGGGGTGTTTAATGCAAACTTGGGGTTATCCAAGCGCCGCAAAAGGCCGCCATGCCCTGCATGCCCCTTTTCTCTTTTCATATACAGATGAGGGTTCCAGCCAACTTTGGCCCACTGCTTGGATGACATCACCGTATGCAAATCCGTCTGCTGCAGAACTTCCCCCAGGAATGCTTGCAATAGTTGTTGCATATGGTTTAATGTCTGAGGGTGCTTCAGTATTAGGCAGCCTTCTGCCCTCCCATGTTCATCTGAAAAGATGTGGTCTCCCTGCAGTTGTTGTCCCCAGACGAGAGTTCCCTTGTGCTTCCTCAGTTAAATCTCCTTAACTTGACGGGGGTGTGCCCGAGCAGCCGCCCTCCCCAGCCCTATCCCAACACATACTTATCTTGCATATGAGATCTCTTGATCATGAAGATAGTTCTCACAGGTTGAGGTTCATCCTGGCCCCGCTCCCCGCTGGAGATCGCTGATGGGGACAGCAGCGGGGCTTCAGCAGAAGGGTGAGTACGTGTGGCCAGAGACCTCCCTTCCCATGTGCAGGCCTGCAGAGTCTGCCACGCAGGATGGGGCATGTGGCACTCTCCCTCCCAGGGGCTCTTCCAGATGTAGCTCCTCAGCAGTATTTTTCCCGGGCTGCGCGGCGCTCTCCCCGACTGGCATCCGCCCTGGAACACTGCCTTCCTCAACGCAACATCAGCAGGGGGCCCTGGCCTCATCACCATCCCAGGTCTTTCTCATGTATGTATCATGTATGTGTGTGTGATATATGTATGAATCATATATGTTTGTGATATATATATATATATATATATATTCCATAGACAAAAAACCTTACGGTTTCACATGTCCCATTAAGGCTTCTTAGACATGATCGAAATTTCAGAAACCTGTTGTAACTCTTCCACTCAAACTCCAAAAAGCAATGAAATTCCGATCATTAAGGCTGACGCCTTAATGGACGTGTTCCTTGCGCAATACAGATATGGTATGCCATCACAGCCTGTGGGTAAGTGCAGATTCAGCACTCTCACAGAGTGAGATTGCTGTCACTCACACAATGGTGGAGCTGCTAATTCACAGATTTGTGTGCTCATTGGAATACACACATGCAGTCTATGCAACTGAAGGTCTGAGCAGTTTTGTGGTGCTCCCATCCCACACAGTGCCCACAACCATCCCATTCAGTCAACACAACAAAGCCACCTTGTTACAACATCCTTCTAACTCCATACATCCATCTCACTTAGTATACACATTTAGCTCCCTCAAACATCTTGGTTAATTGCTAAACTATAATACCCCATCTACGGTCTATGCATCTACACTTACTTCCCCTATACACCCCCATGCTGCCCGGTCTTCCCCAATCCCTACTGCTGTGTTCTCCCATCTGTGCTAGTCTGTACTAACTTATCTGTACCATCTGTCTTTCCCCACCTGTGCATTGTCTGTACCACCGTTTTCTTCTCTCTGTGCTGCTCAGTGTTTCCATCTTCAACGTCACTCTGCCTCCTCCAGTACATGGCACACTGTCTTCTCTCCCATCTGCACCAGTTTTCTACCCATCCATGCCAGTGTTTTCAACCCATCTGCACCATTTCCCCCATCTGCACCGCTCTGTCTCCCTTCCCATACTTGCTGCTTAATCTACCCCCTATCCACACCACTCTTACCCTATTCATGTAGCTGACATCCTGAAGGTAAATTTAGTGGATCCTGCGCTCTTGGCAGGGGGATAACCGCCACAGCCCACCCCCCAGTGGTCCGGAAACGCCTCCGTTGTGCAGACCATGCCCTGCCAATGGCATTCTAACGCTGTTTGCACGCCCCCCTCCTTCCCCGCAACCACCTCTGCCTATCAATCAGGCAGGGTGATAGCATCTCACTGGGCTCCTGGGGTACGCACGCGCAGTGCGGCCATTGCACGTGCGCACCTCACAAACTAATTCAGACTGCAATCGCTGCTGCTGCTGCGGTCTGAATTACCCCGTGTTTCTCTGTCCCCCCCATTAGTGCTGCTTAGTGTTCCCTCTATCCACACACTTCTGTTCCCCCATCCACACCGCTCTCCTCCCTCCAATCAACAACACTCTTACCTCATCTGAGCAGCGTTGTCTTCCGCTCAGACCTTCAGTTGCATAGACTGCATGTGTGTATTCCAATGAGCACACAAATCTGTGAATTAGCAGCTCCACCATTGTGTGAGTGACAGCAATCTCACTCTGTGAGAGTGCTGAATCTGCACTTACCCACAGGCTGTGATGGCATACCATATCTGTATTGCGCAAGGAACTCGTCCATTAAGGCGTCAGCCTTAATGATCGGAATTTCATTGCTTTTTGGAGTTTGAGTGGAAGAGTTACAACAGGCTTCTGAAATTTCGATCATGTCTAAGAAGCCTTAATGGGACATGTGAAACCGTAAGGTTTTTTGTCTATAGAATTTCATCGCTTTTTTTACATTTATTTTTTTTATTCAGAAATGTAAAATTTCACTGTAAGAATAAACATTTAATTTTTTAAATGTTTAATGAAAATGTTCGTATAACATCACTGTTCTGTGCAAAATTATTTTATTAACCAAACCAAATTGTTTAAGGTCCGTACACACTTAACGATTTAATGAGCGACGTCGCTCATTTTATCGTTAAGTGTGTATGCAGCCAGCGACAAACGATGCGCGGCCCCGCGGGTCGGCAACAATCTTCGCTGTCGGTAGGGCATGCAGGAAGGATGTGGACTGTCGTCCACGACCTTCATGCAGGGCTGGCGGGGGCGTGACGTCACTGAGCGATATGAGCGGTCATATCGCTCAGTGTGTACAGTCGGCCGCCGGCCGGCCCGGGAGGGGAAACATTAGACGATGTAGCTCACAGAGCGACATCGTTTAATGTGTACGGGCCTTTAGACTTTGGTCAAAATATTTTGCTGCCTTTGCAGCTGATGCAGGGAGGGGGGTAGGCGGCAGCAGCCTGTAACTGAGGCTGGAGGTAGGCGTGAAATGCATTGCTTGTACGTGTGAGTGCGTGGTGTCAGGTGCTGCGCGTGTATATGTGTGTGTGTGTCAGGTGCTGCCTGGGTATGTGTGTGTCAGCTCCTGTGTGTATGTGTGTGTCAGGTGCTGCGTGTATATATGAGTGTGTCTGATGGTGCGTATGTATGCGTCAGCTGCCGCACGTGTGTGTGTGTGTGTCAGGTGTGGCGGGTGTATATGTGTGTGAGTATCAGGTGCTCCGCGTGTGTACAAGTGTATGTCTGGTGCTGTGCATGAATACGTATGTCTGTGTCAGGTGATGCGCGTGTACATGAGTGTGCGTCAGGTGCTGCGCGTGTACATGAGTGTGCATTAAGTGCTGCGCGTGTACATGAGTGTGCGTCAGGTGCTGCGTGTGTACATGAGTGTGCGTCAGGTGCTGCGCGTGTACATGTGTGTGCGTCAGGTGCTGCGCGTGTACATGTGTGTGTGAGTAAGGCACTGCGTGTGTATGTGTGTGTCTGATGGTGTGCGTGTATATGTATGTGTCAGGTGCTGCGTGTATATGCATGTGTCAAGTGCTGCGTGTATATGCATGTGTCAGGTGCTGCGTGTATATGCATGTGTCAGGTGCTGCGTGTATATGCATGTGTCAGGTGCTGCGTGTATATGCATGTGTCAGGTGCTGCGTGTATATGCATGTGTCAGGTGCTGCGTGTATATGCATGTGTCAGGTGCTGCGTGTATATGCATGTGTCAGGTGCTGCATGTTTATTTTATTGTGTCTGATGGTACGTGTGTGTGTCAGGTGCCGCACTTGTATATGTGTGTGTGTCAGGTGTTGCGCGTGTATGTGTGGGTCAGGTGCTGCATGTTTATTTTATTGTGTCTGATGCTACGTGTGTGTGTGTGTGTGTGTGTCAGGTGCCGCACGTGTATGTGTGTGTGTCAGGTGTTGCGCGTGTATGTGTGGGTCAGGTGCTGCATGTTTATTTTATTGTGTCTGATGCTACGTGTGTGTGTGTCAGGTGCCGCACGTGTATGTGTGTGTGTCAGGTGTTGCGCGTGTATGTGTGTGTCAGGTGCCGCGCGTGTATGTGTGTGTCAGGTGCCGTTCCCCTTCTTCCCATCCCAGCTCTCTCTGTAGAATACAGCTCTGCACCCAGAGAGAGGGAAAGACTAGGGGGCTGATCACTGCACTGCTCACTTTTTGGTCATGAGTTCGGCCTCCTGTTTCTTCCAGTGCTGTGTTCCTGCAGCCTAGCCCTCCCTGTTGTGCCAGAGAATCAGCCCTTCCTTCCCCTGACAGAGAGAGAGAGCCCGAGGCAGAGACACTCTTCCCGTAGCTGGCCTACCCCCAGTACTTCAGCACTGGCCATGCGGCAGTCAACAAAGGAGACCAGCAGGGGGTTCTGGCAGCATCAGCTGTGGCCGCAGCTGGATCGGGGAGGCCTGCAGTGTCTGAGGTGGGCAACACTTCCTCCGCCGCTGTCACCTTCCCCTGCCGGAGAGAAAGCCAGAGACATACCCTTCCCGCAGCTGGGATACCCCTAGTACCTCAGCGCTGGACAGGCAGAAGTCTATGGAGGGGACCGGCAGGGGTTTCGGGCCGCAGCAGTAGCAGCGGCCGCAGTCAGATCAGGGAGGCCTGCAGGGTCAGAACTGGGCAGCACTTCCACCAACACTGTCACCTCTGTGCTGGGCATGTACACCAGTCCGTACGGACGGAGGTGTCCACAACAGGCAGCAGTATAATGAGTCAGACAAACTCATTACACGCTGCCCACTGCTGCGCCGCATGCCCTCGATGGAGGAAGCCTAGATGCGGTCCCCAGCGGCAGCGAGGGAGAAGGGTGATCACATCACCCTTCAACCCGGCACCTCACAATCAGCTGGGGATCTGCAGTAGCTTCATCTCTCTCTTCCTCTCCCTCTCTGACAGCACAGCAGCCCCTCTGGGTCCCATGTAGCTCTGCCCCCCTGCTCACAGTTCACTCGGCCTCTCCTGATTAAAAAGAAAATAAGAGCCTGACCTGCTGCTCAGATGCGAGGAGGGGACGGGCGGTAGGTCCTCTGTGAGTACACTACACAGTCAAAATTAACTCTGACTCCTCACAACAGTGTGGACTGCAGGCGACGTCAGATGCCAATTTGGGTGTGCTTGCCGCACTACCTGCCCATCAAGCCCAACGTGGCATTTTGTATTAGGAACCCTATAACAGCATTCCGACATCCCTCCCTATACACTGCCGCTCTCATACATCCGTACACCGCCACTCTCATACATCCGCACACTGCCGCTCTCACACAACTGTACACTGTTGCTCTCATACATCCATACACTGCCGCTCTCATACATCCGTACAACCCCGCTCTCATACATCCGTACAACCCCGCTCTCATACATCCGTACAACCCCGCACTCTTACAGCCGCACTCTTACAGCCGTACTCTTACAGCCGTACTCTTACAGCCGCATACTGCCGCACTCTTACAGCAGCACACCGCCACACGCATACAGCCGCACACCATCGCACTCATACAGCCGCACACCGACGCAGTTATACAGCCGTACATTGCCGCTCTCATACATCCGCACACTGCCGCTCTCATACATCCGCACACTGCCGCTCACATCTATACATACATAGCCTCCATACATCTACACATCCAATCCCCACGCAAGGGAACACTGAAATCACTATCACTTTTCCCCGGGGTGTGACCACAGCCAGCCACTACTCCGGCCACCTTCTTGTGACACCAAAATGCATCTTACCTATCATCAGGGTGGTGCTGCTGCTGGGGGCAGGTTGCTGCCTCAGTCTCCTAGTTGGTGCTGCGATTGGAGGGGGTACTGCTTCCCTGTGCTGCCACTGTCTCCCGGATCATCGTGCCGCTGGCTGAATTGCAGCTTGACGCTACTGCTGCCGGGAGTAACAGCTTCCTGACTGTTGTTGCTGGTGGCTGCCTACTGCTCATTGCCGCCGGAACACTGACCGGCTCGGTAGTGATGCTGGCGGAGGAGTAGTGGCGGTGGGGTGGTGCCTGCTCCCTTCCCTCGAGCATGCCGCAGTGTAAAAAAAAATAATAGAGAGCATACCAGGGTGAGTCTGTATGGATCACAGTGATTACACGGGGCACAGCATAAGGACACCTTGCTGTGAGGGGCTCTGCCCACACAGATTGCTGCACCCTCTCTGATGTCAGCCGCTGCCCTCTCGTTCTCTGGGCGGCCAGTTCCAGTGTGAGGTAGGAGAGGAAGAGAACACACAGGTGTTAGGCGCCGTGGTCCGCGATGTCCTCGCGGCCCGGCGCCTAGCAACTAGGGACGCCGAGCGTGCTAGCCGCCGGCTCCCTAGCAACGCTAGGACGCTGGGCGCGCTGAGCCGCCTGGACCCTAGCAACGGGGACGCCACGGACGGACTGCGCTCCCCTTGCAGGGTCAATCAAGTGAACTACACACACACACACACTTGTCTTCTGGTCGTGCAGCAAGGCAGCTGCACGGCATTGTGCTAATCAGGCTCTGAACTTCTGATTGAAGGACTCCCTGCTAAATACCTTCTCAGTGCTTCACACAGACGCCGGTAATAGCTTCCTGCATGCTGCTTTGGTTTGCTGACGTCTGTTCCAGTTCTGCTGTGTCCGGTCATTCCTGTCCTCAGAGTTCCTGAATCTTAGTGTTGTCATCTCTTCCCAAGGAGTCTTCCAGTCCTCATTTACCCGCAACAGTCGCTAGAGGATCTCGTGTGGTTTTCGTGAGTGGCGGCTCTGCCGCGTGCTGCGGCCTAGGCCGCTTTATTTTGTATTCTGTGTTGGTGCATTTGCGGAGGTTTACGCTCCCACACTCCTCTCCGGAACTCGCCGGTGCCGGGTAGAAGAGTGGACAAGTGGGTATTTTGGTTGTCCTTTTCCCTGGCGGTTTTCCGCACATACTCTAGTTTAAAGTTAGTTTTGAGCCCCTGGCTTTGTTGTTTAGTAGAGGGCCCCTTGTTATCACCCTGTCTCGGATTTCTCTTTGTCTCCCATTAAGACCTGAGGGGGCATCGGAGTTGGGCAGACGTAATCCGCCCTTCAAACGCGGCTGCCATGGGCCCAAGCAACCATAGTCTCGCAAGAGATTTCTGACAGCACGGACGAGACAACGGAGATAGGGCGCCAGGGGATATTCCCGTTCCCACTCCGTTTCCAAGCATTACGTTCCAGTACTCAGGTCCTTGCTGTAAGATATCCCCAGACCAGAGTATTGGAATCATAACAGGAGAGCAGCCCTTATATATAACAGAGGTGGAAGTTCTATAGGCAGCAGAGACGGAGACCAGCCAGCCAGTCTCCCAGTGCCCTGATCACTACACGCCGCCAGCACAGCATTACAGGAGGGTCCTATAGTGCTGCCCTGAGCTAACAGGTGTGTGCACCAGTGTGCTGCGCCCTGGTGTCTCTGAGAGGGGTGAGGTCACCGTGCCGCTTTAGTATATGGCTTTTCCTTAGTACTGTAAGTTACAGCCCTGCACTAGTAGTGGCAACTCTGCCCTATGTGAACCTGTGAGGTTATTTTCCTATTTACAGAATAACCGGGGAGAAGGCGGCCATATTGCGGCTCTCAAGAGAAGGCACTCTAGTACACCCCCTGCTGGCGGCCACTGCGCAGGCGCAACTAATTGAAATGCCCGATCTCTATAATGGGGCATATTTCTCTTAATTAAAAAAAACCTGTAACTTTCTGAAAAACCACAACCCCAAAAGGCACTTCACAGGGACATGCTCTATCTAATAAAACAAACCCCAAGTCATATATATATATATATATATATATATAATAAGATTTTACTCACCGGTAAATCTATTTCTCGTAGTCCGTAGTGGATGCTGGGACTCCGTAAGGACCATGGGGAATAGCGGCTCCGCAGGAGACTTGGCACAACTAAAGAGAGCTTTAGGACTACCTGGTGTGCACTGGCTCCTCCCCCTATGACCCTCCTCCAGACCTCAGTTAGGATACTGTGCCCGGAAGAGCTGACACTAAGGAAGGATTTTGAATCCCGGGTAAGACTCATACCAGCCACACCAATCACACCGTACAACTCGTGATATTATACCCAGTTAACAGTATGACAACAACGGAGCCTCTGCACAGATGGCTCTCAACAATAACCCTTTTGTTAACAATAACTATGTACAAGTACTTGGGATGGGCGCCCAGCATCCACTACGGACTACGAGAAATAGATTTACCGGTGAGTAAAATCTTATTTTCTCTGACGTCCTAAGTGGATGCTGGGACTCCGTAAGGACCATGGGGATTATATCAAAGCTCCCAAACGGGAGGGAGAGTGCGGATGACTCTGCAGCACCGAATGAGCGAACTCTAGGTCCTCCTCAGCCAGGGTGTCAAACTTGTAAAATCTTGCAAATGTGTTTGACCCCGACCAAGTAGCAGCTCGGCAAAGTTGTAAAGCAGAGACCCCTCGGGCAGCCGCCCAAGAAGAGCCCACCTTCCTCGTGGAATGGGCTTTTACTGATCTAGAATGCGGCAGTCCCGCCGCAGAATGACAGTCCTGTACCACAAATCTGAGGTACTCCTGGTGAGGAGAGTAAATGGGGACATGCAGGTAAGCATCCTTGATGTCCAGTGATACCATGTAATCCCCTTCCTCCAGGCTTGAGATAACCGCCCTGAGCGATTCCATCTTGAACTTGAACCGTTTTATATACGTGTTCAAAGATTTAAAATTTAAAATGGGTCTCACCGAACCGTCCGGTTTCGGTACCACAAACATTGTGGAATAGTAACCCCTTCCTTGTTGAAGGAGGGGTACCTTGACTATCACCTGCTGCAAATACAGCTTGTGAATTTGCCTCTATCACAGCCTCCCTGTCCAAGGGAGATGTTGGCAAGGCAGATTTTAGGAAACGGCGAGGGGGAGACGTCTCGAATTCCAGCTTGAATCCCTGAGACACTACTTGTAGAATCCAGGGATCCACCTGTGAGCAAGCCCACTGATTGCTGAAGCACTTGAGACGGGCCCCCACCGCACCTGGCTCCACCAGTGGAGCCCCAGCGTCATGCTGTGGACTTAGCGGAAGCGGGGGAGGACTTTTGTTCCTGGGAACTGGCTGTATATATATATATATATATATATATATGCACACACACTCATGTATATACATGTATACACAAATACACGTATGTACATGTTTATGTATGTATAATACACTGAGTACATTATATTTATGAATTAATTGCTTCCCGATTCTGCAGCAGCAGCATCAGCACCATCAGTGTTACTCACAGTCACTTCACACTGACTGCTGCACAACACATCACTTAATTTCCGGGCCGCCCGCCACCTGGTGAAGAGACATGGGAGATGAAGGACCAGCAGTGCCACGTTGAGCGGAAGTATTGTGAATTAGTTACCCACACACTCCTTGTGACACCTGCTCCCCGTCTGCCCTCCCACCCGCCGCCTGCCATCCGGAACCCGCACTGACAAGTAAGTCTCAGCAGAATGTGTCTGCCGGCGGCTCCCAGTCCCCCCTAGAGGAACACTGCTAGTGGTGTGGCAGCCGCGGCACACTAGGACTGAGAGACCGCAGCGGGAGGAAAGCACGGGTGGGCGGGAGGAGAGCATAGGCGGACATCACCACGTCACATTGCAAGGTGACACCAGTCCCCCCAGTGAGGCCGCCGACGAATGCACTCAGCATAGTATTAGCAGCAGGCAGAGGGGGGGCGGGCGCAGCGGTGGTGGGAGGTACGGAAATGAGCTACAGGCTAGGCTCCACCGATCACACACTCAGCGATCACTGTGCCACAGCAAGCGTGGCGTGCAGCGGTGCTGGACATTAGGGAGTGCCTGTGCGCACCAGGCACCCCCTGTACGCACGCCTATGCGCTACCACCCCCCATATGCCACACTACATCACTATGCTATAGCCCTCCCATATGCTGCACTTCATAGTTACACTATACCCCCCATACAACATACTACATCACCACACTACACTACTCACAATAAAATTAAAACATCCCAGTTCCTCATTCTTAATGAGCTCACGTGAGTTCTCTCCCCAACGGAGCTCCAGACCAAGTAACAATGAAGACACCAGCAGCGTGTAGGGGGCAGGCCTGGTCCACTTGTCAGGAGAGAGCAGTCACTGGAGGGTAAGAAGGGGGCGGGGCCTAGTCCTACAGACGGGAGAGAGCACAGACAGGAGAGAGCAAGGTACAGGGGTAGAAGGGGACGGCTGATGTGAAGAAGGGGGCGGGGCCTATTCTTGCATCCTTTCAAAATTCGACTTTTTAAAATTCGACATTTGACAAATTCGACTTTTCTGCAATGGTACAAATGCGGCAATTCAACAAAAGTATATTCAATTGAAGTTTGTAAATTCGACAACAGTGCTTTTAAACAGTAAATTCGTCATTTTCAATCCGCCACACTTTGCAGGCGGAATCTAATAAAAAATAATATTTTTTTGGGGTAATAGCATAT